>NC_053023.1:229413093-229713449 GCF_003073215.2 Triticum urartu | reverse complement strand
ATATGACAATATATATATATATATATGTTGCTGTTCTAAGAATGATCATGATGCCCTCATGTACGTATTTTATTTTATCGACGCCTCTATCTCTAAACTTGTGGACATATTTTTCGATATCGGCTTTCTCTTGAGGACAAGCGAGGTCTAAGCTTGGGGGAGTTGATACGTCCATTCTGCATCATGCTTTTATATCGATATTTATTGCATTATGGGCTGTCATTACATGTTATGTCACAATAATTATGCTTATTCTCTCTTATTTTACAAGGTTTACATGAAGAGGGAGAATACCGGCAGCTAGAATTCTGGGCTAGAAAAGGAGAAAATATTAGAGACCTATTCTGCACAGCTCCAAAAGTCCTGAAACTTCACAGAATCCACCAGAGGGGGCCCACACCCTGGCCACGAGGGTGGGGGGCGCGCCCTACCCACCTAGGCACACCCCTGCCTCGTGGGCCCCCTGGCAGGCCTCCAGTGCCCATCTTCTGCTATATGAAGTCTTTTGTCCGAGAAAAAATTACAAGCAAGATTTCGGGAAGAAACTCCGCCGCCACGAGGCGGAACCTTGGCGAAACCAATCTAGGGCTCTGGCAGAGCTGTTCTTCAGGGGAAACTTCCCTCCGGGAGGGGGAAATCATCACCATCGTCATCACCAACGATCCTCTCATTGGGAGGGGGTCAATCTCCATCAACATCTTCACCAGCACCATCTCATCTCAAACCCTAGTTCATCTCTTGTATCCAATCTTTGTATCCAAACCTCAGATCGGTACCCGTGGGTTGCTAGTAGTGTTGATTACTCCTTCTAGTTGATGCTAGTTAGTTTACTTGGTGGAAGATCATATGTTCAGATCCATTATGCATATTAATACCCCTCTGATTATGAACATGAATATGCTTTGTGAGTAGTTATGTTTGTACCTGAGGACATGGGAGAAGTCTTGCTATAAGTAGTCTTGTGAATTTGGTATTCGTTCGATATTTTGATGAGATGTATGTTGTCATCCCTCTAGTGGTGTTATGTGAACGTCGACTACATGACACTTCACCATTGTTTGGGCCTAGAGGGAGGCATTGGGAAGTAATAACTAGATGATGGGTTGCTAGAGTGACAGAAGCTTAAACCCTAGTTCATGCATTGCTTCATAAGGGGCTGATTTGGATCCATATATTTCATGCTATGGTTAGTGTCTGTGTTCTGGGAACTGGGGTCCCCAGACTTGCCTGCCTGCGGCCTGCGGCATGGCTCGAGTGGAGGCCTAGTGCGGCCCAGCTTCATGAGCTGAAGCTCAAGACCCTCGCAAGGGGCCAAGGCTTGCGGGGCGGACGACAAGAGGCTTCCTTAGGATCAGCCTCATCAGGCAGGCTCGTGAGGAGGAGGAGAGATCAAGGCAGGGGTGCCTCGCGAGGAGCCCATGACGCAAGCCATGACGATCAAGATTAGGCGGGTGCCAGGCGGGCGCCGGCTTGCGCAGTGTCCTTGTTTCACCTTTGGTGCAAATGGAGCAAGCACAGGCCAAGGCATCGGGCAAAGGTTACCATTCCGGTGCAACGAGACCAAGACCAGCTGAGCGGCAGGATGGAGGTCACCGTGGAGCCCAAGACGGCGTCATCACCAGTGCTATTGGCAGCCGAAGACCACCTTTGGTCAGGATAACTTGTACTAGATGTTCCCCTTCAAAATGGCCAATTGTTGGCGCCCTTCCCACTCATTTATTGGGAAGAGGACTAGGGCCTCTATAAATAGGACTAGCCCCCGAAAGAAGGAAGGGGAGAGAGGAGAAAGAAGAAGAGAGAGGTCCAGAGAGAAAGAAAGAGAGGAGAAAGAAAGAGAGAAAGGTCCGGACCAAGTAGAACACACTGCACCAGCTCAAGAAAACCTCTCGTGAGGCCGTTCTTTCCCTGTATTGTTCATCATCAGCCCCTGAGGCAGTCCACTACACCACACACTCGGGTAGGGTATTACACCACATTGGTGGCCTGAACCAGTATAAACCTCGTGTCCCTTGTGTGTTCTTCTTTCTAGCCTAGATTTCTTGCGAGCCATAGAAGCACGAGTCGGTAGGGGAAAGATCTCCGTGCGCACCCGAGAGTTCGAACCTTAAGGGTCTGCCGGAACCCGAAATCCAACATTTGGCGCGACAGGTAGGGGTGCGCCGGAATCCTTCTTCCTCCGTGTCGCGTTCCGTCGCCTCGCCGTTCAGATGTCGTGCGACCCGGCTGCCAAAGCCAACCACTGGGCGGCGTGGCCCGCCCACGCCGTGTCGCCGGCTCAGGGCGACCTCAACCTTGCGCCTCAGGTAGCCCGCGCTCCGCAGGGCGCTGCGGGGCGCGGGCGACGCGGCCAGACGCCGCCTGCCCTCACACCACGGCAGGTGCGGGCTGCAGCAAGGGCCTCAAACCACGCCGCGGCCACAGCGCCCCACACCCAACGGGAACAGGCAAACTCCAGGGCCGCGCTTGCGGTGGCCCGAGAGCTGCTAGGTGCCGGCTGTTGGAGGGCGGCCACGACGTGTTGTTGGAGCGAGTAGCCGAGCTCCTGGACGCCGCCGCCTCAGCAGCACCTCTCAGGCCGTATGGAGGCATTATATGTGCTCACGCAACTTCAAGCGGACTCCAGGGCCAGTTCTGTGCCAACGCCTCCATCGGCACCGGGCGACAAGTCGCGCCGGCCCCACCTCTGGCCAGCGAAGGGGTGCACACTTTGGCCTCCGGCTTCAACGGACCGCCGCGCCATCACCCCAAGACGACGCTCCAAGCCAGACTGCGTGGCATGCAAGGCGCTATGGCCAGGCCCACGAGGCGGTGGACCCAGAAGCTTATGTGCCCCGCATGGTGGATCAGGGGTGCATGCTGGAAGAAGATCATGGCTCATTCCTCGGGCCAGGCTGGGGCGAGGAGGCGCCAGAAGCTGAGATCTTTCTGGAACCCCAAGAGAGCCTCGACAACTGCACCGGCGGCAGCAACTATCGGGTACCACTCGTTCCTCAGGAGCAAGCTTATGCTAACCATGGGTCGTAGGAGATACAGGTCGCCGCAGCAGATGGCTGCCCCAATGCTGCAGCCTCCTATCCCTCAGGAGGAGGGCGCAGGGGGCTGCAGGAGAGGGGCAGAGATCCGGGTTCGCCCCCGCGGCGGTCGGAGCAAGGCGCTCTCAGGATGTAGGCCCTATGCCGGGGAGGTGCCCGAGGGCCTGCCCCCGGCAGAGGACCCATGGTCGTCGGGGGAACCGCTGGCGACCGCTCTACCCCATTGGCGTCGTCCTTGGTCTCCGGCCGCCATCAATGGCGGCAGAGTGTGGCACAAGGCGGGGCCCTCGTCGGGCGATATGAAGCAAGGCTAGTACCTGTGAAGCTCGCCGCCTGTGACACTCTCACATAATAATGAGTGGGGATGTACACGCCCCGGAGTCTCCAGAGAGCCGCCCTCGGGCCTCGGGGGCTCCCGCCCACGCCCAGTGGCAGCACTTAGCTCCGCACTGGTGAGAAGACGTCAAAGACTAGACTAGGTGCCGGACGCGGCCTTTTGCTTTTCGCTTCTTCCTTGTTGACAAGTTTCTTCAGTTTGGATTTAAGTTGGATTTGAGCTCGAGACTTGCATGTGTTTGGAGAAGGGGTGTTTAGTATCGTTCGAGCAATCTCTCGTGTTCTGATTTCGGCTTTGCGTCCAAAGTTAGCGCCGGCTACCCCCCTCACGAGCCCCTCACGAGCTGGGACGGGCCAGGCACGACTACAGACGGGACCGCTGTCACCGCACCCTCTCCGGAGGTTCTCATCACAAGATCAACAGGATAATCAGAAGACACCCGAGGCGCGGCGGCCCCCGCAGGCTCGCTCGGAACTCGTCGGAGTCGAAAGTAAAACAAGTCGGCTGACCCATCACCGGGCTAGCGGCTAAGCTCACACGCAACGTTATGTTTACCAGGATACTGATCGCAAACCTTTACATGAGGGGCCTCCCTTCCCAAAATGCTCTTACATTCTTCAGGGCCGAGCCTGAACCTTCTTCGAGCAGGGTAAACAGCAGCGACATACGGTCAGTCAGACATATCACTCACCGCATCTTCTGGGGCACCCCCGGAGGCATCACTGGCGTCGCTGACATCGTCGCCGCCACCGCCAACACCTCCGACAGCGCCAGGCTCGTCCACAACGTCGCCTTCATCGGCGGCCACGATCATGCCGTCATCATCAGACGCAAAGGCCCTGACGAGGGCGTCCACGTTGTCCTCCACCCATTGCGCCAGGTCGCCTCGGACGGCTATGGGCACGGGTGCAATGGTAGCGTCGAAGTCGAAGTGGGGGTCCCTGTCCTGCAGATAGCTGAAGACACGGGAGAAGGCATGCCCGAGCAAGGGTCGGCTCCTCTCTTCGACAAGCCAACGGGGCCTCTCTGAGTGGTTCTCCAGAAGCGTCACCATGTCGGTGAAAAACTGGAGGTTGCCGGCGTAGCTGGCCTCATGTGGATTCTTTGCGGCAGCCTCACAAATGTTGCCCAAAGCTGTCTTGGCCCTCTCCCTGAGCGTTCGAAGCATGGGGGCATGCACGTGTTCCAGAACCCGCCGCCAATGGATCTCGTCCTCATTCCGCTGCGCGACGGCCTCGGCGTCATCAACCCTCTGTTGGAGAGGAAGCAGCTTAGCCCGGGAAGAGGCCAGCTCCGCCTGCGCTGTGCCAAGGGCGGCTGCGGATGAGTCCGCACGCCGTGTCAGTTTAGCCAGTTTGGCCCTGAGGGCCACAGTCCTACCCTCGGCCTCGGCCCTGATCAGCTCCAACCTCGCTTCGTATTCGTGCTCGAAGGCCGAGCGAGCTTCCGCCACGCGGCGGTCGACCTCTTCCTGGGCCCGGACTTCGCGCGCAGCAATGTCATCCTCCGCCTGGGCCACCAGGCGCTCCCTCGTCTCCAACAGCTCAAGGTCAATGTTGCGCTCGGTGGCCTCCAGCGTCAGCGCCTCCTCGCGCTTCAGCAGCTCCGCCTGGTCGACAGAGGCCCCCTTCAGCGACTCAAGGGCCGCCTGGCGCAGTTCCACTTGCTGCTCCAGGGAGTTGCTCCAGGCTTGGAGCTCCCATGCGCGCTCCTCCGCATCTCTGCGCCGACAGTCTGCTTCCCGAGCCTCCTCGATGGCCTGGGAGCAGGCCTCCTACGAAGCCACCAGCGACGCTTCAGCCTTCGCGTTGTCAAGATCACATTGGTGACGTGCGAGGGCGACGGCTACCTTCAGTTTGCGCCTCTCCTCAACAAGGCGCAAACCTTCGGCCTCCAGGCGCGCATCCTCGCCAGCAAGCTCTGCCCCGATCCGGCTCACCGCATCCGCCGCCCCCTGGAGGAACTCTTGGTGAAGGGCGTGACGCTCCCGAGCACGCCTGAGCTCGTCTTCCGTCTCACACTCTTCCACCGGAGTATGCAGAGGGCCCCAAGGCGGCATGCCCCCTCCCGAATGGACCCCTCTGGGAATCCAGCCGGGCGTCGATCCACCCACGGAGGAGGAGCTGAAGGCAGACTTCAACCATTCACCCTCTATGATCAGAGGAGGAACGGCGGGCAAGACGGATGTGCCCAGAGGGACTCATGAAGAAAGGACAGCGGGCGCGTAGGCTCAAGGTGCCTGGTGGAACAGACCACTCCACCGACCGGTCCAGCGGCGGGGGTGCCGCTCGAGCTCGGCGCGCCTAGAGCCAGCGGAGAAGGCGAAGCTTTGGGGGCTGGCTCCAGGGCCAACTCGGCGAATTTGGCAGGACGAGGCCTAAAAGGCCACAATCAGCCACAGGGATAGTAAAGTAAATGAGCAGAGAAAGAGAGGACTTACTCGTCCATGGCAAAGTACTTCCTGCGCTTCAACAAGCGGCAAGGGCGGTCGTCGCCACCCAAGGCCTCCTTCCTCTTGCGGAGGGCCTCGAAATCTACACGGAACCGGTCTAAGCGCTCGACGCAGGGGTCGGCCTGGGGCGCGGAAGAAGCATCAAGAAGATCAGCGCCGAAGGAGCCGGCCTGGGGGACGCCATCAGGCAACGCCTCACAACGAACGGCCGGGGCCTCGGGAGCCCCGGCCTCAAGAGCCGAGGGCCGCAACTCCGCGCTAGCTGCTGCTCTAGGGCGGGCCTCGGGAGGCGCCGCCTTCAGGGCTTCTCGCGGCATCGGCACCTCGACATCAGTCGCCTCAGCTCCCGCCGATTCTCGTCTCCCCGCTCTATCGCCTGAGGAAGGACCACTGTGGATGACAGGGGGAGCAACCACGGCGGCTGGGTTCTCATGGGGCCCCGTGAAGCCAGCCAGGCGCAGCTCCCACTCGTCGAAGCTGGGCATCTTCCTCACAAGATCGGCCCTGCCAGAGCAAATATACAAAAGTGCACCATCACGCCGAAGGCTGCTTGGGGAAGGATTGCCAGTCAAGACCCTGAGCACCGACCGCAGCACTTCAGGCGCCAAGTCCACCTCCTGAAGTAGCATGCGGTCTCTGTGCCCTGCAAAGTCCCACATTCGGAGAGAGTGACGCTAGAGAGGAGCAATGCGGCATTGGAGGAACTCCTTCACCACCTTGGGTGCAGTCACATTGAGCGCCCTCAAACTCTGGAAGTGGCGCCAGATGAAGGCGAGCCGGGGGCTCACGAGCATCTCATGGTCCCAGCCCGAGTGGGGAACAGGAGGCGAGGTCGGGTGCGAGAGCAGAGGGTTGGGCACTCCAACGTCCACATACAGCCACCGCTCTCTGAACCTGGCCTCAGAAGGAGGAAGGCCGAAGTCGATCCCTGAAGCGGCCGTCTCTGGCACGGCGAAGAAGCCCATGCACCCTGAGCACTAAGTGGGGTCGCTCAAGCGCAAGGAAAAGAAGTGGCGCAACATGGCAACAGAAGGAGGAATGCCTACCATTGCCTCGCACACAAAAGCAAAGACAGCCAGAAGGGTGATGGACTCAGGCCCGAGGTGCATCATGCGGATCTGATAATGGGAGAGCACCGCATTGAAGAAAGCGGAAAAGAGGGGAACCAGACCCGCCCACAGGGCATCGGCGAAGAATCGGACCTCCGTAATGATCCTATCAAGGGAGGCATGGGACGCAGGCCAGACTGTGGTCCTGCCACACTCATTGAAGATAGTGGCAAGGGAAGAGCGGACCTTGTTCAAGGCTTCTGGATTGAGTATGATCGACCGATCAATGGCGGGGGCCGCCACCGGAGATGAGCGGGGCGAAGGCGCGGGCTTCTTCCCCTTTCCTTTCTTTGTTGGCGCCATGGCGATGGAAAGAGGGAAGAGCTCGAGCCGGATTGGCGGCGGAGGTTGGAGCTCGAAGAAGAAGGAAAGGTAGGAGGCGAGCGAGCAGCGGAAAAGGGAACAACTGTGTGCAACTACGGGTTTGCTTGGCCGGGCGCGTAACAAGGCATCGTGGGGAAGCGCAGACGCCCACGTCCAATCAATCGCCACGCGGTGCCCAAGGCCGCAGGCTTTTGGGGCCCGCGACACTTCGCGCTTGCCCCTTAGCTTCTCTGCTAAGCCAAGCCCGAGCGCGCCTTGGGCCCGGGGGCTACTGTCGGCGTTCTGGGAATGGGGGTCCCCAGACTTGCCTGCCTGCGGCCTGCGGCGTGGCTCGAGTTGGGGCCCAGTGCGGCCCAGCTTCATGAGCTGAAGCTCAAGACCCTCGCAAGGGGCCAAGCCTTGCGGGGCGGACGACAGGAGGCTTCCTCAGGAGCAGCCTCATCAGGCAGGCTCGCGAGGAGGTGGAGAGATCAAGTCAGGGGTGCCTCACGAGGAGCCTGTGATGCAAGCCATGACGATCGAGATTAGGCGGGCGCTGGCCTGCGCAGTGTCCTTGTTTCCCCTTCGGTGCAAAGGGAGCAAGCACATGCCAAGGCATCGGGCAAAGGTTACCATTCCGGTGCAACGAGACCAAGACCAGCAGAGCGGCATGAAGGAGGTCACCATGGAGCCCAAGACCGCGTCATCACCAGTGCTTTTGGCAGCCGAAGACCACCTTTGGTCAGGATAACTTGTACTAGATGTTCCCCTTCAAAATGGCCAATTCTTGGCGCCCTTCCCGCTCATTTTTTGGGAAGAGGACCAGGGCCTCTATAAATAGGACTAGCCCCGAAAGAAGGAAGGGGAGAGAGGAGAAAGAAGAAGAGAGAGGTCCAGAGAGAAATAAAGAGAGAAGAGAAAGAAAGAGAGAAAGGTCCGGACCAAGTAGAACACACTGAACCAGCTCAAGAACACCTCTCGCGAGGCCGTTCTTCCCCTGTATTGTTCATCATCAGCCCCTGAGGCAATCCACTACACCACACACTGGAGTAGGGTATTACACCACATCGGTGGCCCGAACCAGTATAAACCTTGTGTCCCTTGTGTGTTCTTCTTTCTAGCCTAGATTTCTTGCGAGCCATAGAAGCGCGAGTCGGTAGGGGAAAGATCTCCGTGCACACCCCAGACTTTGAACCTTAAGGGTCTGCCGGAACCCGAAATACGGCAGTTAGGTTTACCTTAATACTTCTATTGTAGTTGTGGATGCTTGCAACAGGGGTTAATCGTAAGTGGGATGCTTGTCCAAGTAAGGACAATAACCAAGCACCGGTCCACCCACATATCAAATTATCAAAGTACCGAACGTGAATCATATGAACGTGATGAAAACTAACTTGACGATAATTCCCATGTGTCCTCGGGAGCGCTTTCCTTCATATAAGAGTTTGTCCAGGATTGTCCTTTGCTACAAAAAGGATTGGGCCATCTTGCTGCACCTTATTTACTTTTATTACTTGCTACTCATTACAAATTACCTTATCACAAAACTATCTGTTGCCGATAATTTCAGTGCTTGCAGAGAATACCTTACTGAAAACTACTTATCATTTCCTTCAGCTCCTCGTTGGGTTCGACACTCTTACTTATCAAAAAGGCTACGATAGATCCCCTACACTTGTGGGTCATCAAGGCGTCACCGCTGGCGGGAGCCTCATCTTCTTGGCGCTGGGGTCGGACGACTCCATTTTCCTCGAGGGCGTTGCGTCGAGCTCACGGATTTGAGCAGAGTAACGAATGACGAGCCTTGTTGTAGTGCGAGTGAAGAATAAGGGGAGCTGGGGTTTTTCTGTTGTAGTGAGGTAGAAGGGGAGCTGGGGTTTTCTGTAGGAGTGAGGTGAGGAATTTGGGGGTACAAGTGGAGCGAGCTGACATGAGGTGGGTGGGAGTGAGGAGGAAGAAGAGCACCCAGGTTTTTTCGGGGGGGGCGGTGTGCTGGGTGTGGGTAGCGCCTCTCATTAAGTAAATATATGGGCTTTTGAATTGATTTTATTATTTACAAGGGTGGATGGGCTGTTTTGTCCTGGGCCCAGAGAAACAATTACTACTAGTAAAGTGGAGACACTCTACAGCTACCTAGAAAACACTTACTACTAGTATAGTGGATACACTACCGCTTCTGGCTCCTCCGAGGTCATCGAAATGTCTACCTATACTGTCATTTTATTTTGTTCACCGGCATGCGGGCCATTCCGCACGCGGGCCCAAATGCCAAACACCAAATTAGAAGGTAGTATGCAGGCGGAGAGTCACCCCGGTCGTAGCGCGGCAGTAACGAGCCGTCGTATCAGAAAACCACACCTCCCCACAGCATAAGTTTCACAGACGAAGCAACCATCATTTCACTCTTCGCCGAATCCCCTTCTCCCTCACCGTCTTCGAGAAAGCCAACACTCGCATCTGCCACTGTTCTTCTCTCCCAATGAAGGGAAGGTAAGCGGATCTATGATGTTGGTATATTTTTGTTCAGAAAAAAGAACTTTTGCAAAGCAGTAACCGATCCTCACTCTCTTTTTTGTTTCATTGTCATTGCAATTGTGTTTTCATTTCAGTAGTCTGCTAGTATTCGTCAGTTCATGATGGACCAAGGAGAACCAGGCAAAGATCTGCCGATATTGGAGCAGACGTGGGAGGCTGATCCCCACAAGATAGAGAGCTCCAAGAAGATGGAGGCAGCCACCGAGCCGACCCTAGATACGGTCACAGCCACTACTGAGATTGTCAACGCCCCATTTGAGGTTACAGCCCTCGTTTCCTTGCAGGAGCAGTTTTCCCCCTTCTAGGATGTGTCCCCCCCCCCCGCTGAGCTGCCCAAGGTTATTTTCTTCTTTACCTATCTCGATTGTGGTTCTTCATCTAAGTATGTGGTGATGAATAATGCAAAATTTTATTAGCTTCGATGCCATGCTATACATAGTGGTTTAAATAACTTGTGTTTCTTATACTGGAAAGTAATTCAGAATTTGTTTCTGTTTCTATTAGAGCCCTGATGCAGACAAGGATTGTGTGGTTGTACATGTCACTCGCTATGAGGCGGATGACCTGAATATACGCACTAGGAAAACATAGTTCTTAGGTTGTTGGATCCTGGAAGCCATTTGGCTTATACCAATGTTGACTTGTATTCTTGCCTCACTATTGTCAAGCGTGTTGTCCAGGGAGTACTGAAGCACAAGAAGTTCAAAGCTACTCCTTCGTTTGTCAGGCATACTGTTCTTGTCAAGCTTACGCAGGAAGATGACGTGGCATGCCTCCACAAACAAGTTTATGAGTGGCAAGGCCACAAGGTTATCTCCAGGAAGGTTCATAGGATTGAGCTACTGTCGGACGTCCTCGATGATGTTCATGGCAAGGTACGTCTTGTGTCCATCCCAAATTAGATCGAGGCATGAAATAGTTGCCCCAACTAGTGTTTCATAGTAGTTTGGATTGTGGCTAATTATCCAAACCTTGCCTGTTATCGAGCCCTATGGGGCTAGTACTCTTTTTGAATCCATCTATGGGAACTGCTGCTACTTTTGTGTGGCCGTGAATCATGTGAGAACCATTGTAATTGTTGCCGAAACAGATGCGTCCTCACTAGTTTTTCATGAATATGGCATGGTAAGACATAAGTTGTCACGGTTTATCATACGAGCAGTGTGTGTTTGATGAAATAGAGTACTCGTTCGAGAACTGTGCGCCGACGTATACATAGGTTACGTAAGGCTGGTTAAGTACTTGTAAACACTATTGGTGCTACCCCACTTGTAAGTAGCTGTGCAAAACACGACACATTGGCTCATCTCGCTTCAACACTAGGCTATCGACCAGCTACCAATCAATAATCTGCTCTCTGACATATAAGCAACTACGTACCTTGTTACAGTGGTTCATGCAGTTAACTCAGGCCACAATATAAATTCGAAATGTTCACACGCTAGTCCAGCGTTCATGTGGAACACTCACATTAAACTCGGCTTCATAAAAAACATGAAAAGCATAAGTTAAGCAATTTTATACATCTCAATGATTCATAGAACATAACAAACATATACTAGTTCACAACAAAAGACAAAGTTGTGAGAAGGTTTACAAATTAGGAAAAATCAGGAAGTAAAACGTACAAATCAACTTCATTTAGATTGCGTTGGTCATTCTACCTAGTTACTACCAATGTAGGAATACCTGGAAGACGGATGGTTAGAGGACTGTAGCTAGGAATAGACATCTCATTTTGTGCAGTTCTACTAAAACAGAGGTGTGTACTTTTGATTGCGCAGATAGAAACAATATGAAGACAAACATCCCTGCTTGCGCAAATACGAAATATGGTTATTTAAACAGTGACAGTTATTTGCAGTGGCATATGATTAACAGCAGCATCTATTGTGTTAAAATTGGCACTACATTGACAGTATGAAAGTGCCCTTAAGTTAGTAGCATCACATCACATCAACACTGCCACTGGATTAACATGCAGAAATAGCATTAGTGTTACTGTCATGAGAGTACCACATCGTCAATATATTTGCAATCAAATTTGTGCAGTTCCACTGGGATGAAGCAATGTTAGCAATGTGAGATTTAAGTGTAACTGCAAAAACAAAATTCATGGAAATAAAGCAAGACGGAAGCACTTCATAAAATGGTGGTGGCATTGCTTCAATTTATCGACGGCACTAGACTATTACTTGTAGTGACATTAGGTGGCATTGCTTAATGCTTCATGTGATTTTGCATTAACGTTAGCAATATGGGCGTAGGGACAGCAGGGGCATAAAGTGGTGAGGTAGATGTGGTTGCCGAGAGCGGCAAACACTCAGGCGGCATGTCTGCATTTGTCCCATTTTTATCTCCTCGGCGACATTTTCCTATGTGAGCACAGGAAATCTAGACCTGCTCATTCTCATTTGCGTTGTCCCCCAACACCCCTCACTTTCTTTCCTTTTTCGACCAAGAGACAGGTCCACTTCCCCCCACCCTTCGCCATCCACCATGCTTTCTTTGCCTTTTCAACCAAGAGACCGGTTGGGTAGCCAGTATCTACTACTTTCCCTCGTTTCCTCTTAGAACCAAGTCCTAGATTCATGCTACAGCTTTCCCACTTTCTTCCCTGTTTGAACCAACACTTAGATCTGACTATATGAACTAGCTTTGCCTCTAATAATAGTAAAAGTCTAGGTGGTTTTGAACAGCCGATGGAAGTAGAAAAAGATCCACACGCAACCACGTGGGGAGCTGGGGCAGTAGAGCAAGGTAGGTTTTGAAGGAATATATACCTGAGGGTCATCGACATGCGGCAAAGACGGCACCGGGAGGCCACATCTTGGCCACAATACCGCAGGGAGGAAGAAGGGGTCGGAGGTCCTCCCGAGCCAGTGCTCTCTCAAAGAGAACGACATGGCCGCCAATCGGGACACGCGGGCAGCCGTTGGTCTCCTCCCTCGACGCCGATGATAGCGTGAACGATGCACCTACACCCCTGCCTCGGTCGAGGTGGTCCGGCCGGTTTTGTGACCAACCATGAGCAGAGAGAGAGTGTGGCAACCTATGTCTTGCTTAGATCTTGAAAGCATGAGAGAGTGAAAGAGAGGAACCCTAGTAAAGCAAGCGCTAAGGCTCCTGCTTATATATATAGTGGAGTGATTTTGTTGTACCAGCTTCAAAAAAATGCGCTCCTATGTGTACCCGCGAGTGGGTGTGAGTGAACTAGTGCGTGCGTGCATTGCTTCTCTTCGTGAGAGTACAATATACTATTCTCAAAGAATGTTCACCACAAGAGTAATAGTATAAGTGTGTGACGTGTGAGTTAAAATAAAAGGTGCGCGACGTATTTTGTTTTTTAGAAGTTCTGAGGGTAGGTGTGAAGAGCACATATGTGTGTGACGTCTACCTGCAGATAGATGGTGGGTGCGAGAGGACTCGGAGAGTTGTGACTCGTGAGGGTGCGTGTGTGTGTGAGAGAGAGGGGGCACGTATCAATGCAATGCATGTGTCTGTAAATCATATCTAACAAACGTTCGCCACAAGCCGTTTCCCGACGAACACCGTGTGAACCGTTAGATCAGCATCCGACAATTTTAGTTTTGCCATGTCATTTAACAGAAGATCCAATCCTCCGACACACAAATCTTCCACTTGAGTGTTAGCAATTGCTGTATGCTCCTCCCTCCGTTCCAAAATGCAGTGCATATAGCTTTATTGAAAATTCGAACCTCACAAACTTTTACTGAGTTTTCGTGTACCAAAATGCACATATAGAATACCCAATATATATCATCTTCGAGAGGTAACTATAAATACGGGGGAGGAGTGTACAAGGAAAGACCGTCATATCACCTGCAGCAATTTCAACCATCCTTTGGTGTGGAGGAATATCATATATGATATGATTTTTATAGGATTTTTTTCCTTTAGAGCCAATTGGTTCATAGGAATAGATTCATATACTCCACATTTCAAAGGAAAATAAACATGATATCATTTTTATAGATTTAGAGCCACTTGGTTCATATGAATGGATTCCTATACTCCCACAATTTCAAAGGAAAATAAACATTATCATATATTCAATAAAAAGTTTCTATGATGTGAACCAAATGACATCTCTTTTCTAATCCCTCATAGGAATTGAGATACATGTCATCTCTTTCCCTACAACTTCCATGTATATATCTTATATTCCTAAATAGCTAGTACAACCCACTAGTAGCTTTTTTCCTAGACATGCAACTATGGCACAAGAACACGTCATGCATGCAAGTCATAAATCACATTGTTTTTGTACTCTATGCATGCAAGCACCACATCATCAATTCATGCATGTTACTCATAAGTTATTTCTTGCATTAGATTTTGTATTGACAATGTATGTGTTGGTCACATGCACACATATGTAGTTCACACTCACATTTTTGTTAGAAATGTCATTCTTTTAACTGCAATTCATTTTTTCTCTTTGTACTCCCTCCGTCTAGGTGGGTAAGTCATCTTCCGAAAACCAAATAATCCCAAAACACTTAGGCACGGTACATTAACTCCCTCCTCATTTCTTGTTTCGTGACATATCAACCAATAAGATATGTGGGCCGTGCATGCTTTCAATGGATTGAGGCTTTCAAACATGACATGAAGTGGTTAATTCATTGCATGCAATGCTATTAACTAGGAAAAAAACCTAAGATGACTTATACACCTAGACGGAGGGAGTATTACATTTTCATTTTAAGCATACATTTACTTCCCATTAGTTATAGATGTTTTTGGAGGAACTTTTATGCATTATTTTGAGTAGAGTAACAAATTTCACGCTGCCGCGGGTATATCAAAATGCAGGGCCCATGCATCATTGCCTTTCGGTCGAACCTACATCCACAATTTTTTGTACGTATATCTCCACTAAAACCAAGCGGCCCACACATATTAAGGCGTCAACTCGAACTCAATCCCTCTCCCATTTACTACGACGTGGCCCCGCACGCCATAGTACTCCTACAAACCCTACCGCCGAACGCATCATCAATTTTCTTTAATAGGACGAGGGAGAAGCAGATTTCTAGTGGAGGCGCTTCGAAAAAAAGGATTTGTTGTGGAGGCTCCTACCCTAGGATGCTCTAGGTAGCTGCCGCATGCATCATTGGTTTTCTCTTTTCTTTATGCTCTTGCGCCCTAGATTGAAATGATGGTTGCTTCGTCCGTCAAGCTTACTACGAGAAAGGTGGGGCTTCGTGATTTGACCCCTCATCGCTCATTTACTACAACTGTGGCGCTACGACCGGGGTGCCTCCAAGTCCAACCACTGCTCCGAACTGTAATTTGGTGCATCGCACGTGGAACAAGATGGTGGATGAGCCACATGTTGACCAAAGGGGTTCTGTTAAGTGTGCCGCCATTTCATGTGCAGAATGACCCTGCTTGAGTTGTTTCGCCAACACGATAGGAGCAACCTACCAATTGGTTTTGCTCCTTGGTGAATCCCGACTATATTGATCTAAAAAGATACTACTCCCTCCATCTCGGTTTATAGGGCGTGCACGTAGTTCTAGGTCATCCATTTGACTAACTAAATACGAGTTACTATGTCACAAAAAGAATATCATTGGATTCTTAAGCGGATGTAGTTTCTAAACATATACTATTCATCACATATATAGCCAGTTAGATTCTCAACCTAGAACGACGTGCATGCCCTGTAAACCGATACAGAGGAAGTAGTAGAAATGAGGTGATTTTACCGAGCGGTGGGCGGGGAAGCACGGCTGAGGGAGTCCTGGATTAGGGGGTCATCGGACAGCCGGACTATCTCCATTGGCCGAACTGTTAGACTATGAAGATACAAGATTGAAGACTTCGTCTCGTGTCCGGATGGGACTCTACTTGGCGTGGAAGGCAAGCTAAACAATACGGATATGGCTATCTCCTCCTTTGTAACCGACCTTGTGTAACCCTAACCCTCTCCGGTGCCTATATAAACCGAAGGGTTTTAGTCCGTAGGACAACAATCATAGCATACAATCATACCATAGGCTAGCTTCTAGGGTTTAGCCTCTCTGACTCGTGGTAGATCTACTCTTGTACTACCCATATCATCAATATTAATCAAGCAGGACGTAGGTTTTTACCTCCATCAAGAGGGCCCGAACCTGGGTAAAACATTGTGTTCCCTGCCTCCTGTTACCATCCGGCCTAGACGCACAGTTCGGGACCCCCTACCCGAGATCCGCCGGTTTTGACACCGACATTGGTGCTTTCATTGAGAGTTCCTCTGTGTCGTCGCCGTTAGGCTTGATGGCTCCTATTATCATCGATAGCGATGCGGTCCAGGGTGACACTTTTCTCCTCGGACAGATCTTCGTATTCGGCGGCTTTGCACTCCGGGCTAATTCGCTTGGCCATCTGGAGCAGATTGAAAGCTACGCCCCTGGCCATCGGGTCAGATTTGGAACTTTGAACTACACGGCCAACATCCGCGGAGACTTGATCTTCGACGGATTCAAGCCGCAGCCGGGCGCGCCGCCGAATAGTACCCCAGAGGCTGCGCCCGCATCAGCTCCGACCCTTAGCTCAGAGCCAACTGTGCCAGTCGAGGACGGTTGGTTGGACACCGCCTCTGGGGCTGTAGTATCAACGGCGATCGAGCCGAACACCAGCCTAAACCTCTGCGCAGCCCATAACTCCAAGGAGCCGGACTCTTTTCCGGACTCCGAACCATCCGCGCCCTTGCCAATCGAATCCGATTGGGCGCCGATCATGGAATTCACCGCCGCGTATATCTTTCAGCACTCGCCCCTTGGCGACATTCTGAATTCACTAAGGTCTCTTTCTTTGTCAGGAGAGCCCTGGCCGGATTATGGCCAGCAGGATTGGGATGCGGACGACGAAGAAATTCGACGCCCACCCACCACCCACTTGGTAGCCACTGTCGATGATTTAACCGACATGCTCGACTTCAACTCCGAAAACATCGACGGTATGGACGACGATGCAGGAGATGAACATGAACCAGAGCCTATAGGGCATTGGAAAGCCACCCCGTCATATGACGTATACATGGTGGACACACCAAAAGACGATGACGAGGAACGGAAGGACACACCGAAGGCTTGTCCCCTCAAGATGCAGTCAAAGTGGCGGCGTAAGCGCCGCCCCAAATCCCGCCTCGGTACAAATAACGATCATACAGACCCAGCGCTAGAGCAGGGCGAGGCATTGCCGCACCACGACAACACGGAGAATCAAAGCGAACAAACCAATTCTGTCAAAGATAATAGTCTGGACGACATAACACCGGACAGACGCCCGGAGCAGTCGAATGCCCATCAAAGGCTTGTTGCCGCCACAAGGAGTCTGAAAAAGCAGAAGCAAAGGCTAAAGGCTGCACAGGACACACTTCAAATCAGATGGAGTAAAGTACTCAACACAGCAGCGAAGTACGGCGGCAATCGCCCCACCAAGAGCTACCCAAAGCGGAAGTTGCTACCTGAATTCGATGAGGAGGCCGTAGACCCCCCACAACCAAAAATTAAAACAGCCATCTGGACGGATAGATGACCTCACGGCCAACATAAAGCGGCAAGCAACGCCGCACATAAGCCAATACGCAGTCTATGCGAGGGCTCGCATCAAAAGGACGGCGAAACCAGATCCATCTATGGACCACGCAAGCGCGCTCCAGCATACGATGCAGCACAACAAACATCCGAACAACGCGGTGGACCCAGATACAGGGGTGCCGCACACCCCCTATGTTTCACTGATGAGGTGCTGGACCATGAATTTCCAGAGGCATACGACGGAACAACAGACCCTGGGGTCTGGATTGAGGACTATATCCTCCATATCCATATGGCTCGGTGAGATGATCTCCATGCCATAAAGTATTTACCCCTTAAACTCGAAGGGCCAGCTCGGCACTGGCTTAAAAGCCTCCCCGAAAACTCCATTGGAAGCTGGGAAGAGCTCGAAGATGCTTTTCGGGCAAATTTTCAAGGGTCTTATGTCCGACCTCCGAACGCGGACGATTTGAGTCATATAACTCAACAGCCCGGAGAGTCAGCCAGAAAACTTTGGAACATGTTTCTTACTAAAAAGAACCAAATTGTCGACTGTCCGGACGCCGAAGCCTTGGCAGCTTTTAAGCATAGCGTCCGTGATGAATGGCTTGCCGGACACCTCGACCAAGAAAAGCCGAGAACAATGGCAGCATTAACAAGCCTCATGACCCGCTTTTGCGCGGGTGAGGACAGCTGGCTAGCCAGATGCAGCACTAGCGACCCCAGTACATCTGAAGTTAGAGATGGAAACGGGAAATCACGGCGCAACAGCAATAACAAACGCCGGAATAAAGAAGACATCACGAAGAGCACGGCAGTAAACGCCGATTCAAAAGCTCTCGGCCAGGTCAGCAAAAGCCGCCCTTTAAAGGCGCCAGAGACGAACTGTCCAGCTTAAACAAAATTCTGGACAAAATATGTCAGATCTATAGCACCCCCGGTAAACCCGCTAATCATACCCAAAGAGAATGTTGGGTCTTCAAGTAGTCCGGGAAACTCAACGCCGTACACAAGGGGGAAGATACACCAAGCGAAGACAAGGATGAGCCTCTCAAGCAAGACACTGGGGAACAAAAGAAATTTCCACCAGAAGTCAAAACAGTAAACGTGTTACACGTGATCAAGGGGAGAAACAAAATGGCACTCCCAGAAAATTATGCCCAAGGGCCTATCATCGCGGAGTCCTGCCACTGGTCATCTCAACCGATCACGTTCGACCATCGTGATTACTCAGCAAGTATCCAGCATGCAGGATGGGCTGCCCTAGTATTAGACCCAATAATTGACGGCTACCACTTCACACGAGTCCTGATGGACGGTGGCAACAGTCTAAACCTGATATACCAGAACACAATCTGCGAAATGGGGATAGACCCAACAAAAATTTGCCAAAGCAATACTACCTTTACAGGAGTAACGCCAGGCCCAGGGGCTCATTGCACGGGCTCCCTACTACTAAAGGTTATATTCGGCTTCCCTAATAACTTCCGTAGCGAACATTTAACCTTCCATATCGCTCCGTTCCAATGTGGCTATCAAGCACTACTCGGACACGAAGCTTTCGTTCGCTTTAATGCAATACCGCACTACGCTTCCCTCACACTCGAGATGCCCGGCCCACGTGGCATCATTACAGTGAACGGAAGTATTAAGCGATGTTTGCGCACCGAAGGCAGCCGCACAATAAAAACGGCCTAACCAACTAAAGCATTTATCAGGTCGTCAAGACCTCGGACATGGTTAGACGAGTCTGGCGCAACTATATGTAATGCATACCGGATCAATGGTCACACCCCTATTACACATACAAGGGGCTCAACGCGCGCAGACAAGTGGCAATTTTTACTCATCTTGAATTATACATGGTTTCTTTAAAAACTATCTTTTTGCACGACAACTTTTTCACCTAAGTTCCTCTCTTTTACAGATGATCATCGTGCTACACCCATCCAGGATACAACACAATGGAGACACAGGCGCAGACGTGCAGTAGGGACCCGCCCCAAGGATTCTTTTTAGATTAAGACCCTGCGTAAACCTTTTTTACTGTCTCTTGTTGATACTCATCCACCGAATTCTCAGCACAATTGAGAAGGATGCTAACGTCTTGGCATGTGGCCACGTTAGAATAATGCACGTACCTAGACACAAGGGGCTTCTTACAAAGGGCACTATTTAGGCCCGGTTTATACCATAAAGACCGAATACCTTAGGGAGTGTTCGGCGTTGCGAGTTTGGCCTTATATGCATCAGCTCCGAATCATTGTCTTTGGTCAAATGTTGGGTTTGCCCGGCTCCTGTGTTTTGGTGCCTTACGTTCCGCTTTACCGGCTAAGGCAGCACCCAGAGAACTACTGCGATTGTGCCCTGGTTCATCCGGACGAGCACCTCAGTAGAGAAAGCTGAAAACTAACTGTCATGATATAGCGTGAGACTGGTCAACCACTCGATGACCTATGGGGATGTTAGAATTCCCCCGCCTTAACGAAGGGCTGTTTCCCGGCCAGTCATGTACGCACCCCGAGATCGGAGAGTGCGGAGCCACCAGGGGCTATCTAGTAGCCCCACTGTCAAACTCCTATGGCTAAGTGAAAGTGTTAAACCATTATAGTCCGGTTGCCTCATTCCCTGCGCTATCACCTCCTTAATAGGACCAAGACATTGGGTAAAGTGTGAACAGCGTTTTTTGCGAGCACCTCCGCATTATATGTGCGGGGGTTGAAGCCGACGACTGCAATCTTTCAGGTTATACGCATGTATACATAAACGGCCGCACAGGAGGCATCATATTACTTCCGGGAAAAAGTATAAACACAGCCTTAAAAAATTTCATAAAAACATTGTGTTTACAATGGGAATGCATGTCACTCAAACATAATATTCTTCGAGCACTGGGCCTCTATCAAACGAGCACCCTCGAGAACCTCCTCGAAATAGTGCTCGGCAGCCACTCGGCCTATGGCCGAACCCTGCGCCGCAACAGTGGTAGCGTCCATCTCCGCCCAGTATGCTTTAACACGGGCAAGGGCCATCCACGAGCCTTCTATGCAAGCCGACCTCTTCATCGCGTCAATGCGTGGCACCGCACCAAGGACCTGCTGCACTAAGCTAAAATAGCTATTCGGCTTTGGCTTTTCCGTCCATAGCTGATCCACGACGGACCCCATGGCGAGTCCGGACAACCTGTTTAGTTCGGCCCATTCGGCTAGTTGATCAGTCAAAGGAAGCGGACGCTCTGGAACGTTGAATTGCGACCAGAACAGCATGTCCACCCCACGATCTGCTTGACCTTGGAAGTATTTGGCCGCATCGGCAGCGCTCGCCGCCAAGTCCATATATGCATCTGCCGAACTGCATAGCCGATCCAGAGGGGCATACCGTGGATCTCCGAACTTCCTCCGTAGCATGAAGGGCTTCCCAGCCGCAATATCCCCGGCTTCCCGCAGCTCCTCCTTCTTCGCTCTCATCGCAGAGCGGGTGTCTTTGTCCGCCATCGTGGCCTTCTCAAGGTCCGCTTCCTTCGCCTGGTTTTCTTCTTCAAGGACCTGGCAACGGTCGGCATTGTCTTTTAATTCTACGGCCATCTTGGCCATCTTCTCTTGGCTCTTGCAATGTGCGGCCTTCTCGGATTTTAACTCTTCGGCCGCCTTCAAAGCAGCCGCATTACTAATCCTCGCTTGTTCCTTGGCTCGGGCAAGTTCTGCCCGCAAGGCTTCCACGGTGGCAGCTCCATCTACAATCACAACATATTAAAGATACTGGCATCATGCTGCTCTTACTATGTGGCGTTCACCAGATAATAACACTTACCCTGTGCCTCGTCAAGCCTCTTGTTAACAAGCTCGATGTCGGCGTCCGCCGCATCCAATTGCCGTTTTAATTTGGCAAATTCACTAGTCCGGCTAGCCACCAGAGTTCCCACCTCCTGCACATAAAGGCAGTCTAGTTATTGCCTGGGACTATGATCCTCTGTTCGCCGCCGTTCTCGTCGACCACCAGAGTCTCAGGGGCTAATATCTACATAGGGCACACCTAACACGTGCAGTACTACCACGTACCTCAAAGCCTGTCAGTAGACTCATAAAGGCTTCATGTAATCCACGTTCGGCGGACGAAATTCTCTCCATCATCGTACCCATCAGCGTACGGTGTTCCTCTGAGATGGCCGCTCACACCACCAACTCCCTCAGAACGTACGACCGCTTACCAGACGGTGTCGGACCCTTTTGTCTGCTCTCTTCGGGAGCCGGACGCTGGGGACTTCGGGGGTCTATGGGATTATCTTCTGGCCTCACCGGATCCAGAGAGGCCCTCCGTGACGACACTTCGGGGTCGCCCGCTTCTTGAGCGGAGGAGTCCGAGGGAGGCGTTTCGCTCTCCATCATCTCTGGAAGAAGATCCCTCGAAGACGAGCTCAGCTGAGAGGGGCTAAGGCCCGAACTGCAAGATATATGCGGTGGTTATTTTCTCAGAGAAAAGATAGCATACCTTTACTATTAAAGTATTTTGGATCACTTACGACTCGTTGGAGGGTTGATCCCCCCGCGGACTTTTTGCGGCAAAAGCGCCCCCCGAGGCAGGACCCTCTGTGGGATACTTCTTCTCCCGTTTGGAGGCCTCGGCTTTCGGATCTTCGGAAGCAGTCCTTTTCCTCCCTCGGTTGGAACTAGCAGTGATGGGGGCCCACGTCTGCCTGTATTATCCCCCCCCCCATGTCTTCCTTCGAAGGTTCCGGGCAAGGTGCGAGGTCGAGCATCTTTTCCAACATCGGATTTTCCAAACCTTCAGGGAGGGGGGCCAAACACTGAATCATCTTCGCCTTTGATAGCCAGTCCTAGTCAAAGAACGAACTCTCAAGAATAACTTCGTGATGAATAAAAGACAATGTGTTCGGCTAGAGGATTTCTTACTTGTTCGGCGGCACGGATACTGCTCAGGCCCACGTCCTCGGTAGTATCTGGACACTCTATTTGAGGTCCGAAGAATAACTTGTACATCTCCTCATGCGTCAGGCCGAGGAAACTTTGAATGGCATGCGGTCCTTCTAGGTTGAACTCTCACAAGCGAATGGGTCGGCGTTTGCAAGGCTGGACTTGACGAACCAGCATAACCTGTATTACTGCAACCAAATTAAAATCTCCCTTGAAGAGATCTCAGATGCGGCTTTGCAGTATAGGCACGTCCTTGGCTGGACCCGAGCTCAGACCTCTGCTAATCCATGACATCAGTTGTGGTGGGTGGCCCGAGCGGAAAGTGGGGGCAGCCGC
This sequence comes from Triticum urartu, assembly GCF_003073215.2. NCBI lineage: Eukaryota > Viridiplantae > Streptophyta > Magnoliopsida > Poales > Poaceae > Triticum > Triticum urartu. Next base: position 229,690,858 of record NC_053023.1, on the reverse strand, counting down.
CCACTTGGCACTTCTGGGAGCTGTGACGTAAAACCAATCTCGCTGCCATAATTCAGACACCTCTGGAAAGGAACCATTCGGCCAGGGAGCTCCTGCCATCTTGCCTATTGATGCACCTCCGCACGCTGCATGCTGCCCCTCGATCACCTTCGGCTTTGCTTCAAAGGTCTTGAGCCACAAGCCGAAGTGGGGGGTAATGCGAAGGAAGGCCTCACACACGACGATAAATGTCGAGATGTGGAGAAACGAGTCCGGAGCTCGGTCATGGAAATCTAGCTCGTAATAGAACATCAAACCCCGGACGAACGGATCCAGAGTGAGGCCTAGACCTCGGAGGAAGTGGGAGACGAACAAGACATTCTTGTTGGGTTCGGGAGTAGGGACGATCTGCCCTCGAGCAGGCAGCCGATGCAAAACCTCGGCGGTCAGGTATCTGGCCTCCCTCAACTTCTTAATGTCCTCTTCCATGACGGAGGAGGGCATCCATTGGCCTTGAAGGCTGGATCCGGACATGATTGAAGATCCGGAGCACCTGACCTGGGCTTTGGGTGTTAGAACTCGAGGCGAGGGAAGGGTTCAATTGAGCGCGAGAGGGAAAAAGCGAAAACCTCGTCCCTTTATAAAGAGGGTGAATATCAAGCGTCCTCTCCGTAGCCGTTTAGGACTTGCCTATAATCTAGGAGTCCTAGACACGGTTGGGTTACCCACGCCCGTATTGATGAGAATCCCGTAATAAGGGGGCACGATCTCTTCTTTGACAAGACGTGTCGAAAAACTGCCTCGCATTATGGGCGGGGCTGGTTAAAAGAAACGGTTCAAATAATCACCGGGCCATGACGTAACGTCGTGCTGCCAAGACGAGCCAGCAAATTAGATCTGCAAAAATATTATTCTCTCTACGGTGGAATGTGGAACTTATTTTGCAGGGTCGGACACTATCCTCGTATTCAAATTCTTATGTGATGTATTTGGAGAAGGAATCCGGGCATTTGCTTGAAATATTAACTTCAACTCCTGAAACATTAACTTCAACTCCTGGAATATTAACTTCAACTCCTGGATCTATGTAGAACTTATTAGAGACTTCATATCTCTCAATCCGGGCATTTGCTTGAAATATTAACTTCAACTCCTGGAACATCTCATATGCTCCATGACGTTCAAAACATCGTTGAAGTCCCAGTTCTAAGTTGTAAAGCATGGCACACTGAACTATCGAGTAGTTATCAGCTTTACTCTGCCAGACGTTCTTAACGTCATCAGCAGCATCTACATCAGGCCTGGTACCCAGATGTGCTTCCAGGACATAATTCTTCTGTGCAGCAATGAGGATAATCCTCAAGTTACGAACCCAGTCCATGTAATTGCTACCATCATCTTTCAGCTTTGCTTTCTCAAGGAACACATTAAAATTTAACGGAACAACAACACGGGCCATCTATCTACAATCAACGTAGACAAGCAAAATACTATCAGGTACTAAGTTCATGATAAATTTAAGTTCAATTAATCATATTACTTAAGAACTCCCACTTAGATAGACATCCCTCTAATCATCTAAGTGACCACGTGATCCAAATCAACTAAACCATGTCCGATCATCACGTGCGATGGAGTAGTTTTTCAATGGTGAACATCACTATGTTGATCATATCTACTATATGATTCACACTCGACCTTTCGGTCTCATTGTTCCGAGGCCATATCTGCATATGCTAGGCTCGTCAAGTTTAACCCGAGTATTCTGCGTGTGCAAAACTGGCTTGCACCCGTTGTAGATGAACGTAGAGCTTATCACCCGATCATCATGTGGTGTCTTGGCACGACGAACTTTGGCAACGGTGCATACTCAGGGAGAACACTTTTATCTTGAAATTTAGTGAGAGATCATCTTATAATGCTACCATCAATCAAAGCAAAAAAAGATGCATAAAAGATAACATCACATGCAATCAATATAAGTGATATGATATGGCCATCATCATCTTATGCTTGTGATCTTCATCTCTGAAGCACCGTCATAATCACCATTGTCACCGGCGCGACACCTTGATCTCCATCGTAGCATCATTGTCGTCTTGCCAACTATTGCTTCTACGACCATCGCTACCACTTAGTGATAAAGTAAAGCAATTACAGGGCGATCGCATTGCATACAATAAAGCGACAACCATATGGCTCCTGCCAGTTGTCGATAACTCGGTTACAAAACATGATCATCTCATACAATATAGCATCATGCCTTGACCATATCACATCACAACATGCCCTGCAAAAACAAGTTAGACGTCCTCTACTTTGTTGTTGCAAGTTTTACGTGGCTGCTACGGGCCTAGCAAGAACCGTTCTTACCTACGCATCAAAACCACAACGATAGTTCATCAAGTTAGTGTTGTTTTAACCTTCTCAAGGACCGGGCGTAGCCACACTCGGTTCAACTGAAGTTGGAGAAACTGACACCTACCAGCCACCTATGTGCAAAGCACGTCGGTAGAACCAGTCTCGCGTAAGCGTACACGTAATGTCGGTCCGGGCCGCTTCATCCAACAATACCGCCGAACCAAAGTGTGACATGCTGGTAAGCAGTATGACTTGTATCGCCCACAACTCACTTGTGTTCTACTCGTGCATATAACATCTACACATAAAACCAGGCTGGGATGCCACTATTGGGGAACATAATAATTTCAAAAAAATTCCTACGCACACTCCAGATCATGGTGATGCATAGAAATGAGAGGAGAGAGTGTGTCCACATACCCTCGTAGACCGAAAGCGGAAGCATTAGCACAACGCGGTTGATGTAGTTGTACATCTTCACGATCCGACCGATCCAAGTACCGAACGTATGGCACCTCCGAGTTCAGCACACGTTAAGCTCGATGACGTCCCACGAACTCCGATCCAGCAGAGCTTCACGGGAGAGTTCCATCAGCACGACGGCGTGATGACGGTGATGATGTTGCTACTAAGGCAGGGCTTCGCCTAAGCACCGCCACGATATAACCGAGGTGGAATATGGTGGAGGGGGGCACCGCACACGGCTGGAATAGATAAATAGATCAACTTGTGTGTTCTAAGGTGCCCCCCTACCCCCGTATATAAAGGAGCAAGGGGGGAGGCGGCCGGCCAGGAGGAGGGCGCGCCAAGGGGGGAGTCCTACTCCCACTAAGGCCCATGATGCCCAATTAACTCCCCGGGGGGTTCCGGTAACCCCCCCCCCCCCCCGGTACTCTGATTTTTATCCGAAACCACTCGGAACACTTCCGGTGTCCGAATATAGTCGTCCAATATATCGACATTTATGTCTCGACCATTTCGAGACTCCTCATCATGTCCCTGGTCATATCCGAGACTCCGAACTACCTTCAGTACATCAAAACACAAAAACTCATAATACCGATCGTCACCAAACTTTAAGCGTGCGGACTCTACGGGTTTGAGACTATGTAGACATGACCGACACACGTCTCCGTTCAATAACCAATAACGGAACCTGGATGCTCATATTGGCTCCTACATATTCTACGAAGACCCTTATCGGTCAAACCGCATGACAACATACGTTGTTCCCTTTGTCATCGGTATGTTACTTGCCCGAGATTCGATCGTCGGTATCTCAATACCTAGTTCAATCTCATTACTGGCAAGTCTCTTTACTCGTTCCGTAATGCATCATCCCGCAACTAACTCATTAGTCCCATTGGTTGCCAGGCTTATGGTGATGTGCATTACCGAGAGGGCCCAGAGATACCTCTCCAACAATCGGAGTGACAAATCCTAATCTCGAAATACGCCAACTCAACAAGTACCTTCGGAGACACCTGTAGAGCACCTTTATAATCACCCAGTTACGTTGTGACGTTTGGTATCACACAAAGTGTTCCTCCAGTAAACGGGAGTTGCATAATCTCATAGGCATACGAACATGTATAAGTCATGAAGAAAGCAATAGCAACATACTAAACAATCAAGTGCTAAGCTAACAGAATGGGTCAAGTCAATCACATCATTCTCCTAATGATGTGATCCCGTTAATCAAATGACAACTCATGTCTATGGCTAGGAAACATAACAATATTTGATCAACGAGCTAGTCAATAGAGGCATACTAGTGACACTTTGTTTGTCTATGTATTCACACATGTATTATGTTTCCAGTTAATACAATTCTAGCATAAATTATAAACATTTATCATGATATAAGGAAATAAATAATAACTTTATTATTGCCTCTAGGGCATATTTCCTTTAGCTGCCACCTATAGAGCCCCCTGGCGTGTTAGCTCGCTCGTTTGTGAGCAGCAGCGCCGATCCCGACCGCACCCGAGCTCCGACCGCTCCTCATGAGCTCGCTCTCATCGGTTGCGGTCACAACAGGCCCGGGCACGACCACCGTTCGACGCGCGCCAGCGAGGGCTCTCCAACGAGCCGAAGCACAGCTCGAATCGAGCCCAGTGGGCGATTCCCGAGCACCTCTGCCGCATCTGGCCATGGCCGGCGGCCTAATTCCGGCGAAAATGCCATTAGGCACTAAACTAATGACCCCCTGGCTCCATGACAGGTGGGGCAAGCCCCTGTTAATTTTCGGTTTAGGTTAAACCTAATCACTAATTAGCATTGTATCAATGACATGCGAGTCCCGCATGTCAGGTTTGACTCTGGTCAAGTCTGTTGACTTGCTGATGCAACACTGATGCAAGGATGATGTCATAATTGTTTTCTGTATTTTAAATAAATCAACAATGATTTATTAATTTCAGAAAATTGTTTAAACTTCAAAACATCATAGAAAATAAACCGTAGGTGAGAATAAAGTAATTTATATATGAGAAATTATCAAAAAAATCCAATATATCCATTTATGCTACTTCCATGCGTGTTTAACTAACTTATACCTAATGTATAAGTGAAAACACTAATTGGAATTTAAAGTGCTTAATATGGAGTTTGCATTTGAACCCCTGATTCAAATGGACCTCAATTAAATTGTTGCTAGATGCATTAGCAAACTCCATAGCATTCTTGGCATGTCATCTTCATGCATCATATTGTTGCATATGTTGTATATTGATAGTCTCCGGAACTGTTCTTCTCGATAGGTCCTACTCCTGCGAGTGGCACCGAGTATCTATATGAGGAGCAGTGCTACCGTGTTGATATTCCAGGCAAGCAAACCCCCTTTGAGCATTATGATACAATCCTGCTCTCTCGCTCTTGCTCTCTATTACTGCATTAGGACAACAACTATTCAACTATTACATGCTGCGGTAGTTGAACCCCTTTTCCTCTGCATGACCTGTCTTTGCCACAGTAAATAGTTGAAACTGACTAGCATGAGTAGGAGTTGTTTGAGCCATTATGTGCCTACTCATCCATGCTTGCTTGTCATGCCTGCTACAGCTTAGAGTTGAGTCATGTCTGATTCATCGGGGATGAATTGGAACATGGTGAACATATCCTACTATTGAGAGCTAAGTGTGTGAACACGATTTGGTAAAGTTAGCGGTGAGAGGCCATGTAGGAGTACATGGTGGGTTGTCTCATTGAAACCATCCTCAGGAACTGAGTTCCGTGTTTGTGATCTATGAGAGTTACTACTGCACGCTGGGCTCTGCGCACTCCAAGCTCTCTTGACTTATTAATCGCCTCAATCTCTGTCCAGGAGTTGCAACTAGTTTCTGGTGTTTGTAGGTTGTGTTAGTAGTCTACCAAGTGGCACCCGGCACAGGTGGGCTTGGGATAGACTAGGCATCGTGGTCGGGTGTATGAAGCGTCGCCCGTTTGGTGGGCTTAGGAAACCTGTACACATCATTTGGGGCTGTGAGTGACACCCCGGCCGGATCTCCTTGCGGATGGAACCCGAATAGGCGATAAACCTGGACTAGAGACTTGTGTGGTTAGTTAGGTCGTGGCCGACTCCCTTGCCAGGCTTCCGCTTGAATGCCGCCGAGATACATGACGTGTACATGGAGGTAAGTGGCAAGAGCGTGTGTCAAGAAGTACACCCCTGCAGGGTTAATATGATCTATTCGATTAGTCGCGTCTGCGGTAAAGGACTACTGGGTTGCTTATACAGTGCATAGACAAGTGAAAGTGGATACTCTAAAATGCGCAAGATAAGCATGAGTGCTATGGATGGCCTTCTCGTAGGGAGATGGGAGCGGCTCCATAGTGGTGTATTCATATGGTGAATATGTGGACTCGTGTGCACCACCTCAAAAGAGTTACGTGCTGTCGTAGTAGAGGATAGCCACTGAGTCAAAGTTGGCTTGCTGCAGTTAAACTCCACCACCTCTTTCTTGATACTGATGCATGAGTTGTTAGTTCCACGTGGACTCTGACATTTAGCTTGTTACCGCAATCTTGTACCCTTGGGAGGGTCTTATGGATAGTCAGGCTCTCGGCCTTTTTTATTTGTAGTTGTCTGTACTCAGACATGTTATGCTTCCATTTGTGTGTATGCTCTATATGTTGGGTCATGTGACCCCTGTTTGTAATAAATGCTATGTGTCTCTTTTGGGCCTTTATCTATATGAGTTGTTGAGTTATGTTGTGATGCCATGTTGTACAACACATACTTGCATGTTATGCGTACGTGTAACGTGTATTGCTATGTGTGGGATCCAACAACCTAGTTGTTTATTCTTGGTAGCCTCTCTTATGGGGAAATGTCTCCTAGTGCTTCCACTAAGCCATGGTAGCTTGCTATTGCTCCGGAACACTTAGGCTGGCCGGCATGTGTCCTTGTTTGTTCCTGTGTCTGTCCCTTCGAGGGAATGTCACGCATTGTTCCTTTAAGTCCTTGTAGCTTGCTACGACTTGGGTTCATACGTTGATGATCGACACGTTCGTTGCTGGTCATGTATGCCTGTCCCTATAAGTTAGTGCCACCTTGGGTTTACGACTAGTCATGTTGGTCCGGGTTCTCTATCCTATGGATGCTAGCGACACTATCATATATGTGTGCCAAAAGGCGCAAACGGTAACGGCCAGGTAAGGTGGCACCCGTGGGAATACCGTGCGTGAGGCCGCAAAGTGATATGATGTGTTACATGCTAGATTGGTGTGACTTAGGAACGGGGTCCCGACAGCTTTGGTATCAGAGCCTGATCGCCTGTAGGATTACCAGGCCAACGTGGTCGAAGTCGAGTCTAGAAATGCTTTAGTTATATAAGGGAATTGATTGGGGAAGGGAACATACGGCTCTTTTTACTCCTTTACCTTATGGCCTTCTGATCCGAGTCATATTATCTTTCCGACGGGGTTAAGAACTAGGCTTTCTCTTCTTTCCATTAGGATCACGTGTTACTCATCTGTAGACCTATAGGATTGTTGGATTTAAGCCTCAGTTCAGTTCCTACTACTTTCACGTGTTGACAGTGGTCTCGGAACCTTGATATTGTGATATTGAGTGGTTATGCCACCATTTTGCAGGATGTATCAAATATTTTTGAGCATTTACAACCGTTATGCTGTCCGAGTCATCCCAGGTTTTTAAATAGTCTGATGCACTTGCAAATCTTTCCTCCATGTTCCGATGTCCTTTTGGGTCAGATTAAGCACACTAATTGGTGTGTTGAGGTACTCCACTGCCTCGACATATATGTTGAAGCTATTATTATGAACCTAGGTGTCTTAGAGAACCACCCAGTAATCTAGCTCTGATTTGTATTCCTAGTGTGATGATTCTGGCCATCATTCTCGAAAGCATCCTGTGATGCCATTTAGTTAGTAGGCATTCTATTCCTGGGTTCTTGAACCCGAGATTCACCCTACCTACTTCATGTTGTTAATTCTTGCTCGTTCCTTTAGGGTATTAGTAACCTTTTGTGATAGTTTTTGCGGTCCGTGGTATATCGCTCTTCCAATACCATGAACCATTATGGCACAAGTTCTTTTGAACCAGAAGATCACAACCAGAGTGCTCTTGATGAGTTCTCCATTCTGCATTGAGAATCTGCTAGTCCTCCTCTTCTGCATGGGTTATTCGGAAGAAATGTTGAGCTTTATTCGACACATGCTAATCCATGCATTCACAAGTTAGAAAATCATGTGTTTCTTTGAGTTGTTCCCTTTGTAGATGTATTTCGACCCTCATCTATCAATTGATAGTCAAGAGTAGTTGTGCATACATGTTCAATAATGCATTTACTCTTGTGGTCGGTCAAGACATTCTATTCTGGAATGACTAGGAGAAACAAACTCCAGTACCTCATCCATATCTAGGATTGGGTCAAAGTAGTTGTATTCTGCAGATCAAATTGACAATCCATCTTTTGCTCTGTTCTAACTTGGGTTATTACCATCTTTATGTCAAGATTGTCATGGGAATTGCACCACCTCCTTTTCTTGATACAGTGATACTTCTCGCAATCATCATTCATTCCCCGGTCTCCGTGTTATTGTAACCGGAATACCGACAGGTGAATTGTGAGGTGCGAAATCAATACTCCTAGAGACTCCGTTGCTTGGTAGTTAGTGGACAATACTGTCATTCTTAGCGCCCTGGTTATGGGATCATCATCCTAAGATTGATTGTGCTACTTAGTCCATATTTCCTGGTGCACTCTTCGATCAATGAGTTAGGATTATGTCAATCCCTTGCTCTTTTGGTTATATCATCTTGCCTAGAAAGTAAGATTGTTCTCGAGCTTAATAACATATTGGTGGTTTGGGATTTTCCGGATATCTTCTCAGAAGTATTACCAGGTTGTCCCCTGGCTGTTATGTCAGATTCGCAATCAAGTTGGTTTTCCCATAAACCACCCCTTCTCCAAGAATCTGTGTTGGATACCCTGAACTAGTTGGTTAAGCTAAACAATAACTTGGAGATTTGGAAGAAAAAACTTGCCTAACTTAGTTCGTTCCGAAGGGATATCTTTGGGTGTTTGTTGAAGAAAGATGATATCTTCATCCATTGATCTTCGTGACCAATTGTCAGATCTATTGTCTTATCCAATCTTCGATTTGAGTATGGGCTATCGTTAAATCAGATCAGAACCAACGATGTTCGTAATGTTGTCCTACTCGTGGTTATTCCTCGAGCATGCCCATTATGTCTTTTGCTCTGACCAATACTATCACCTTGTTCACACAATTGTGGAATTCCATCTTTATTGGAATTTTGATGAATTATTGTTGAGCCCATCGGCAACATCCTTAACTTCTCCATAACTTGTGTTGAACATTAAGCTGGTGTTGGAAACTTTTGAAAGCATTTTCTTCATGCTAGCTCATGAAGTATTTGTTTAATGAAAGAAGTTACTTCCTCTTATACGCGTGCATTTGGTGCAAGTTTCCGCCGTGAATTCGAGAAAGTTAGTTTTTCTTCCTTTGGAATCATCCCAAGTCAGTCATGCATGTGCGAAGTATTCTATGGTTTGATAGACTGATCATCTTCATTCCATATGTATTCCCTAGCACATAAAGCCACTAATTGATTTTTTTCAAGGAAAAGGAGTTTGTTTTTCTAATACTAGTTCATGCACAAGATCCTGTTAACCTCAGTGATGGTTCCCAACCAGAACTCGGTAATAATTTTGTTGTAAGACTACTATGTGGTCATGCTTATATGGGACAACGTGTTCACATGTGTGTAGCAGAACCGGCTCATGTTTTGGAGCTTACTATCATAGTTCATCTCCCGAGAATCTCGCAACGTCATCTCGTAAATTCATGTTGCAAACCTTCCTTTTTAGGCACGCTGGGTCTGAAGCATTCTGTCACCAACCAGATCTGAATCTTAGGCAGATATGATGGTTGGAACATTCCCAACATTTGCATTTTGTCCCCAGCATGAACCGTCATTGTGCCAATTTTCCATGGGTTGCCTTCTCAGTAATTTTTATTCAGGATCATCCTCAAAAGTGATCCTGCCATGTGTCCCATCCATTTCTGATGATAAACAAAAATCATCCATTGCGTTGTCTTCAACAAGGTAGTCCACATCATCCATTTTGGTTCGAGTATGCCATTCTCCCGAACTCCTTCAAACAATCGATTCAGATTTGCCTTATGCCGGTATAGAGAGTTTCAATGATCTAGATATCAAAAGTAATTCTTTTTGCCACTTAAGGGAATAATCCAACGAGTCACCTCTTCTAAGGTGCATTGTTACGGAATCATGACAACTTATCTCCTCGCTACTTTAACACTCACCCACCATCTACTTGAGCGTGGAATTGTTGCCTACTAAAATTGATCCTTCGTCATTGGCTACTTACCATCACACCCGATATGTGTTCTGTGATTCAGCTCAAAAGATGTTTCAATGTCTCATTGTGTGAGTTGGTCGTGAGTTGCTCGATCTTTGTGAAGACCGATCCTGGTAGAGTTTCCCTTCCCCTTTTTGTCGTATGTTGGGTGAAGTTCTCGAAGACAAGGATGTTAAGATCAACATGTAATAAGGAATCAACATTCTTATGAAGTGCAAGTTGGATCATGAAGACTGTGTCAGTTTCGTGTTCCCCCTTCCCTCTTACCTCACGTCTAGAATCTCGGGACAAGATTCTTGTTTAGTGGGGGTGAGTTGTCACATCCCTAGTTCTGGTATGCTCTGGGCTAGCTAGTCATGTGTTGCATCATGTTTAAATTGTAGTTAAACTTGAAGTGGGGATTGATCAAAACCTTAACATCAACTAAATCAAATAGGGTTGAATAAAATCTTTTTCAATGAACTCAAAATGCCTTTTAAAAATGTTCAATATTTCTGGATTAAGGTGGAAGAACCTACCAAAAATGTTTTACATCTTTGCAGGACATATTTGGGCTTTGAATTAAATCAATATGTATTTTGAGTTTTGGGTTATATTCATCTTATATAGAATATAATCCAAAAGGCCTTGAAATTATTTATGTGCCTTTGGAAAGGTCCATAATGGCAACATAAAAATATCAGAAGGTTTTTCCCTGTTTTGAAATTATTTTGAATTTGAATCAGTGGAAAAATGAATAAATAAAAGGAAACAAAACAGAAAATAAAATAGAGAGAAAACCTACCTGGGCTTACCTCCTGTGTAGCCCACCTGGCGGCCCAGCCAACCGACTGAGCCCACCGAGGGCAGGGTGTCTTCTTCCTCTTGCCAGAAGGCAGAGGAGAAGCTGGCCATGGTGCCACGACGCTCCATGCCGGCAACTGCCTGCCTGGCTCCCCCTCGACGCAGCTAGACGACGCCACGCACAACCCAAGACCCCCTCGTCCACTCCCCTCTCCCTTTGGTTGCCTCTCCCCTCCTTTGCTCTATTCCCCGCTGCTGCCCGAGTGCGGCGGCCGCCGCCGCTCGCTGCCACCGTGTCCACCAACCACCCTTCGCCCAATGACCGTGTCCAAACGCTCCGGCTAGCCGTACTCTTCGTCCACACCGAGCCACGCTACCGGGGAAGCACCGTGGCACCGTCCATGCCGTCATCTTCAAGCCCGGAGGCCGGAGATCGCCACTGCCGTGCTGTCTGCTTCGAGCATTCCCCGAGCCCACGTCGACGCCCTTTGCAACCACCGTGAGCTCCCTCGTCAGGTCCCCCTCTCCCGAGCTCGTTTATGCCCTGTAGCCATCGCCCCCTTGTCGATCGAATCGCGCCGCCGCCTGGCCTCGTCGCCGATGTGGCCTCGGGGACCATTTGGTCACGGGCGTGCACCCGTTGTGCTTGTTGTGACCCGTAGATCCCCCCAGCACCTTAGCTCACTCGTTTGTGAGCAGCAGCGCCGATCCTGACCGCACCCGAGCTCCGGCCGCCGCTCACGAGCTCACCGTCGTTGGTTCCAGTCACCACAGGTGTAATGCCCAAGATGCGGCTATATCTCCCACATGTTGAAGCACAACTTAGAGGCATAACCGCATTTTGGTATGATCGAAAGAAGGGTCATGTTCACACAATCCCAACTAAAGAACAAGGAAGTAAATAGTTGGCTTACAATCGCCACGTCACACAGTGATCAAATTATTCATACATCAATCAGAGTACACACAAGGTCCCACTACAGATGGATCCAAATGAAAAGAAGACAACCCCCATGCTAAATAATGATCGCTTCCCTACTGGGCACAACTACTAATCATCCAGAGTGGAAACATAGTAACGGCCAAGGTCTTCGTCAAACTCCCACTTGAGCTCGGTGGCATCACATGCACTGGTATCATCGGCACCTGCAACTGTTTTGTACTATCTGTGAGTCACGAGGACTCAACAATCTCAAAACCCACGAGATCAAGAATATTTAAGCTTATAGGTAGGATGTGGTTATGAGGTGGAGCTGCCCCAAGCACTAAGCAAATATCGTGGCTAACATACGTGTGCAAGAGTAAGATGAGAAACTACGCAACGGGCGTAAACTAGAAGTGATTAAGAAGCGATCTTGAACTACTTACGTTCAAACATAACCCCACCGTGTTCTCTCCCCGAACCTCGTCGAAAAGAGACCATCACGGTTACACACGCGGTTGGTGTATTTTAATTAAGTCAAGTGTCAAGTTCTCTACAACCGGATATTAACAAATTACCATCTGCCACATAACCGTGGGGACAGCTCTCAAAAGTTTAAACCCTGTAGGGGTGTCCCAACTTAGCCCATGACAAGCTCACGATCCGCGGAGACAATCCTCCATCGCAGGACACCCCGAGTATTCTTGGAATCCCAGTGCACAAGCTCTTCGAAGAAAGGAAAACTATCCCAAGGAGATCTCCCGGTGAGTCAGATCCGTGTCTAGAAACGCGCGCTCTCTATCTACGGACTCATCCGTCTATGCGAAGTGGATGATAGCCAAAGAGCGGCACCGCAGACTGCTAGGTAGGTGGACCAACACTCATGTCGAACACTGGCCCGGGAGTTTATTAAGAGTCCACGGGTTAATTACTACCTATGCAAAATTTTAGTCATTATTAGGCAAAAGGTAAAACCAATTTTGGATCTCCTCAGGAAAGCTTTACTTTAGGCAAAGATACAAGGGGGGCCCATAACACCCCGACCGTGTTACGAACGCAAAATTCAAGGAACATAACACTGGTATGACGGAAACTAAGGCGGCACGAGTGGAACAAAACACCAAGCAAAAGGCCAAGCCTTCCACCCTTTACCAAGTATATAGATGCATTAATTAAATAAGAGATATTGTGATATCTCAACATATCCATGTTCCAACATGGAACAACCTGCACTGCACCTGCAACTAGCAACGCTATAAGAGGGGCTGAGCAAAAGCGGTAACATAGCCAAACAACGGTTTCTAGGAAGGTGGGTTAGACGCTTGACATGGAAATATGGGAGGCTTGATAAACAAGTGGTAGGTAGCACGACATAGCGATAGAACGAACAACTAGCAAGCAAAGATAGAAGTGATATCGGGGGTAATGATCATCTTGCCTGCAAAGTTCTCAGGGTTGTCGAAAGCTTGCTTCTCGTAAACATACTCGATAGGTTCCTCGTCCACGAACTCGTCTCCTGGCTCTACCCAAAGCAAGAACACAAGCAAGGGAACAACAATCAATCACGGTGCAATGCACAAGCAACATGATGCAAAACATGGCATGAAATGCAATGTATGATGTGCAATGCATATGGGTACTCTGGACGGGGAAAGATGTTCATGGCATCAACTTGGAAAACCAAGCATGCCACTGGATAGGTTGGTAGATTTCGAATGAAATCGATATGAAGATCACCGGAAATGGATGCACGGTTTGCAAATGACAAGCAAAACAAGATATGATGCAAACTGCTTAAAACAACAACATGGCCACTTAGATGCAAGGTTTAAATATACTACAACACACAAAAATGAAAACACAATGCATGGCAGTGAAGTACAGGTGAAGATCTACAAATCAAGAACACTAAGCTACTGCTGGAAACCCCTAGAACAAGTCTAAAATAGCATGGCAAAAATGCAAAAGTTAACAACTTATCAGACTTAGCAGAAATTCATGTATCATGACAGAAACATCATCAGGTAGCAAAATTTATGCATAGAAAACTATATGCTACAGGAACATATTACACTTAATAAATGCACTTAATAAAACCCCCTTAATGAACTTGTCTCAAAGACCCACAGAAAAGATTGTAGCATCAATGCAAACATGACAAATGATATGAACAGATTTCAGACTTGGAGGAAATCATGGCATGGCATAAACAGATTCATGATAGCAACTTTGCAAGCTTGTGGCACTCATCACAGTGCACTAAATGGCATCAAATAAAATCTAGCATGAAGTAGACATGAAAATGAAGCTATCCATGTGCAAAACAACCTCATAGCATGCTTGAATTAAATCACACAAAAATGCCAAAACAGTAGCATGATGTAAAATCACATGGTCATGAACTTTCTCAAATGCAAAACCTAATGCTACCACTGGATTGGTGGGATTTTTCTACCCCAAAAACATATATAATATGTGGGGGTTACTATAGAAAAATCATCACAAAAGCTATAAGTGAAATACTGCCCTAAATGGCAATTGATAGAAATGGAAAGTTTCCTTAATAGGAATTTTCCAGATATGGACTAGACCGATTTGGAAAGATCCCCTTTCTAGAAATGGAATATTCGCTGGAAAAGAAACTAATAAACAAAAAGGCAGGGGGTGTGAGGATGACATGTGGGTCCTGGCTGGCAGAGAGGTTGACAAGTGGGACCTAACGGTCAGTGACACATCCAAAACAAAATGGGGTTTTCTTTAACTTGGGCTTGAGGTGATTCAAATCCTGGATCTGCAGGGTGAGGGAAAGAGCGGCGAGCCACTAGGCTTGGTTGAGTCTGCTGATAGAACGGAGGCAGGGGTCTAGTTAACAGAGCTACGCGGCCGAGCTTGGTTTTTCTTCTGCCGAGCCAGACGAGACAACGTCGTCGCCGGTGATCAACGACGGCGCAACAGGGCATGGAAAGAAGCGGCAGGGAAAGCGGGAAACGGGCACCGCGAGGCTGCAAGGGTGTTGGGCAGGAGCTCGTCTCGGCCACGGCAGCGAGGACCTAGCTATGGGCATGAGCACGGCGAGGCAGGGCTACGGAGGTGTGGTGGGGCTGCACTGCGGGGTGTGCGCGTGCTGCGGCGATGTGAAGCGAAGTAGGGGGCTGAGCGAAGCGAGCGGCGACAAGACCCGGACGGGCACGACATGGTTTTCTTTGAAAGTTCAGAGGTTCGTCGGAGCAGCGAGGGCAAGACAATGACATGGATCTAACGGTGACTCTGGTGACCTAAACACGGCAGGAAGAAAAGGGACGGGGGAGGTAGGTATACCTAGCTCACCCTAGGACGCGATGATGTCGACGGAGACGAGCCTACAGCGACGCCGTCGAGCTCTAAACTTCGGCGCGGCTCCTGATCGGGGAAGGAGGGAGCAGAGGAGGATGCCAGGCGCGGGACTTGGCGATCCCTCGGCGAAGTAGTCGAAGTAGCTACGACGAGGAAGCAGATGGACACGCTAGAGGTGGCTGGACTCGATCGAAGTGTCGCTGGCGACACAGAAGGGCTCCTGGTAGCGCTCGGTCTTGCTCGGGGAAGGAGAAGGGGACAGGGAAGGGCCCCTGTTGGGTGGCGGCGAAGACAGGGAAACCCTAAGGGGTTAGGTGCGGACGCCGAGCGGGTCTTTAGGGGGGGTGCGGGCATGGCTGGCTCGGCCACCGTGGCCATGTGAGTGCCATGCCCTCTGCTTTTACCGTGAGGGAGAGACAGCCTGAGGATGAAGAAAAGGTAGGGGAGGAAGAGGCTGCAGGTGGGGCCGCGGGGTGGCTAGCGTACCTTCTTACCACGCGAGCGTGAGGGGGAGCTAGGCGGTCTGCGGCGGCTGCTGCGCTGGGCTGCGGAAGGAGGGGAAAGCCCAGTTGGTTGTGGCTGCTAGGCTGAACTGCTGTTGCTGCTCTCTCACTCTCTTCTCCCTTTTTTCTTTTCATTTTACTCAGACAGAAAATAAAACAGAAAAGCACAGGGGAATAGGAGAGGGGTGTGATGGATATAGAAATATTTTCATGACCCTTAAATAATGCCCTATTTAATAAAATTGGTTTGGAGATTTTTTAAAGGAAGTAAAATAACTCAAGTTTGAATTTAATTCAAACTTGAGCCATTTTAAAACCTAACCAAAATAATTTCAAAAGAGGTGAAACTTGGCAGAGGGGTTTGGGACATGATGCAAGAATTATTGGGGAAAAATGAAGATGTGGGGGAATGTGATGATGCCATGACTCACAAAACAACATGCCACAATGCAATATGCTACACATGAAGATGCACATGATGATGATGACATGTAAAATGACCCCGAGCACAATGTAACATATGATGAGGCCATAATGCAACAATGGATGGAAAAAGAAATATGATAAGTAATGACAAGACAATGCAATGGGAAACAAAGCAAACCCAAAATGAAACCCACAAAGAGGAAACCACTTGGTATTGAACATGGCAAGGTTGGATACTTCTCCAAATATGGAAATTTTACATCTGGGGGTGTTACAACATGCCCGAAAACCACCACTATTCGACGCGCGCCAGCGAGGGCTCTCCAACGAGCCCAAGCACACCTCGAACCGAGCCTTATGGGCGATTCCCGAGCACCTCTGCCGCGTCTGGCCTTGGCTAGCGGCCTAATTCCAGCGAAAACGCCATTAGGCACTAAACTAATGACCCCATGGCTCCTTGACAGGTGGGGCAAGCCCTTGCTAATTTTCGGTTTAGGTTAAACCTAATCACTAATTAGCATTGTATAAATGACATGCGGGTCCCGCATATCAGGTTTGATTCTGGCCAAGTATGTTGACTTGCTGATGCAACACTGATGCAAGGATGACGTCATAATTGTTTTCTGGATTTTAAATAAATCAACAATGATTTATTAATTTCAGAAAATTGTTTAAACTTAAAAAAATCATAGAAAATAAAACGTAGCTCAGAATGAAATAACTTATATATGAGAAATTATCAGAAAAATCTAATCTATCCATTTATGCTACTTCCATGCATGTTTAACTAACTTATATCTACTGCATAAGTGAAAACACTAATTGGCATTTAAAGTGCTTAATATGGGAGTTTGCATTTGAACCCTTGGTTCAAACGGACCTCAATTAAATTGTTGCTAGATGCATTAGCACACTCCGTAGCATTCTTGCCATGTCATCTTCATGCATCATATTGTTGCATATGTTGTGTATTGATTATCTCCGGTACTGTTCCTCTCGATAGGTCCTACTCCTGCGAGTGGCACCAAGTATCTATCTGAGGAGCAGTGTTACTATGTTGATATTCCAGGCTAGCAAACCCCCTTTGAGCATTCCGATACAATCCCACTCTCGCTCTTGCTCTCTTTTACTGCGTTACGACAACAACGATTCAACTATTACATGATGTGGTAGTTGAACCCCTTTTCCTCTGCATGACCTGTCTTTGCCACGGTAAATAGTTGAAACACACTAGCATGAGTAGGAGTTGTTTGAGCCATGATGTGCCTACTCATCCATGCTTGCTTGTCATGCCTGCTACTGCTTAGAGTTGAGTTAGGTCTGATTCATCGGGGATGAATTGGAATGTGGTGAACATGTCCTACTATTGAGAGCTAAGTGTGTGAACACGATTTGGTAAAGGTAGCAGTGAGAGGCCATGTAGGAGTACATGGTGGGTTGTCTCATTGAAACCGTCCTCAGAAACTAAGTTCCGTGTTTGTGATCCAAGAGAGTTACTACCACACATTGGGCTCCGGGCACTCCAAGATCTCTCGACTTATTAATCGACTCGATCTCTGTCCAAGAGTTGCAAGTAGTTTCTGGTGTTTGTAGGTTGTGTTAATAGTCTACTAAGTGGCACCCGGTACAGGTGGGCTTGGGACAGACTAGGCACCGTGTCTAGGTGTACCAAGCGTCGCCCGTTTGGTGGGCTTGGGAACCCTGTACACATCATTTGGGGATGTGAGTGACACCCCGGCCGGATCTCCTTGCGGATGGAACCCGAATAGGCGATAAACCTGGACTAGAGACTTGTGCGGTTAGTCAGGTCGTGGCCGACTCCCTCTCCAGGCTTCTGCTTGAAGGTTGCCGAGATACATGACATGTACATGGCGATAAGTGGCGAGAGCGTGTTTGAAGACGTACACCCCTGCAGGGTTAACATGATCTATGAGCGCTATGGATGGCCTTCTAGTAGGGAGATGGGGGCGGATCCATAGTGGTGTATTGATATGGTGAATATGTGGACTCGTGTGCGCCACCTCAAAAGAGTTATGAGCAGTCATAGTACAGGACAGCCGCTGAGTCAAAGCTGGCTTGCTCCAGTTAAACTCCAGCACCTCTTTGTTGATACTGATGCATGAGTAGTTAGTTCTGATGTAAGTCTTGCTAGGTACATTTGTACTCACGATTGATTAATTTATGTTTTTGCAGAGAGACTTCAGTCTCACTAGTAGTTCCACGTGGACTCCGACGTTTAGCCTGTTACCTCAGCTACGATCTTGTACCCTTGGGAGGGCCTTGTGGGTAGTCAGGCTTCTCAGCCTTTTTCATTTGTAGTTGTTTGTACTCATACATGTTATGCTTCCGTTGTGTGTATGATCTATATGTTGGGTCATGTGACCCCTGTTTGTAATAAACTCCATTTGGCTCTTCTGGGCCTTTATCTATATGAGTTGTTGAGTTATGTTGTGATGCCATGTTGTACAACACATACTTTCATGTTATGCGTACGTGTAACGTGTATTCCTATGTGTGGGATCCGACAACCTAGTTGTTTATTCTTGGTAGCCTCTCTTGTGGGGAAATGTCTCCTAGTACTTCCACTGAGCCATGGTAGCTTGCTACTGCTCCGGAACACTTAGGCTGGCCGGCATGTGTCCTTCTTTGTTGCTGTGTTTGTCCCTTTGGGGAAATGTCACGCGTTGTTCCTTTAAGTCCTTGTAGCTTGCTATGACTTGGGTTCATACGTTGATGATCGACACGTTCGTTGCTGGGTCATGTATGCCTGTCCCTGTAAGTTAGTGCCACCTTGGGTTTATGACTAGTCATGTTGGCCCGGGTTCTCTGTCATATGGATGCTAGCGACACTATCATATACGTGAGCCGAAAGGCGCAAACGGTCCCAGGCCAGGTAAGGTGGCACCCATGGGAATACCGTGCGTGAGGCCGCAAAGTGATATGATGTGTTACATGCTAGATCGTTGTGACTTAGGATAGGGGTCCTGACAATAAAAACGTTGGATGCAAGGATTAAGAGAAACCTCGACAATGCATGTACTCCCTCGATCCATATAGGGTATACCATGTGTTTTGGAGGCTAACTTTGACCACATGTTGGAGCAATAATATGACATCCAAATTACACAAATCTTACCATCAAATCCATACGTGGTCATTATACTAATAACACATGCATGTGTTGCAATTAGTACGTAGATACAGTAGTAAACACTCACTATCTAGTAGTACTAGTAGTACTCTACACTACTACTACTATGTGGCCATCCAACTATGTCCCGGCCTCCCGGCAGAAGAGCGTGGACACCGATTATTCGTTCATATTTAATTTTTTTCACACAGCGAAATATCTCTATCTCTACTCTCTACTCTTATAAAAAATCAAGTTGGTGATGATGGTGTGCCTGCCATCTTGTAATATAGACTGTCCGATCTATATATGATGGATAGAAAGCAAACTATGACAATTTTATAAAAGATACGCGCACCTCTCTCCACATTTACAGATAAGGCCTTGCCTCGTTCATCCTTATCTCCCACAACCTCATTGCTGGGCAATTAAAAAAAGGAAGTCTCTGGAATAATCTAGCATGGTGGCTGTTTCCGCTTGCAGGCGCCGTCCATCCCCATGCCTCCGCCTAGTCTGACCACCAGTCACCACGATGCCCCACTCTTCCTCACCTTATTTCTCATCTTTCTCGATATATCATTTTTCGATGAAATTCTAGAGATACCATTTTTCTGATAAAATTCTTGAGATACCATTTTTCTGATAATTTTTTTGAGATATCATTAGTTCTTACACATGGGATTACTCCTGCATGGGTCAATCACAACAGGTGTTTTGTAAGAAATGCATCTTGATGTTCCGTGCAATGCACGGGCATGTTGCTAGTCCATGAAAACAACACATGTCAAAATTTCACGGTGAACGAGGGATTTGAATATGTTGGGAGGGGCTGTTTGGATCTTGCCCGGGGTAGCCAAAATATTGGCGACCCTTTTGTCCACCGGTGCCTTTGCCACCGATGAACGAGGAATAGCTCGGGTGCTCGTGCATCCTCCAGTGCGCGCGTTGGAGATGAATTCATACGAGTTGTGCTTTTTTTGTCCCACCACGCCACCCAAGCCGGCCACAGTCCAACCGGCGACCCGCAAATTATGCCATCCAACCATATTCACACACATTCTGATAGCAACTCAACCAACCGGACGAAATTCATGCAAACACGATGATATTTCATATAAACAATGACGGAATTCATATAAAATACCAGATTTTCATACAAACATGACGGATTTCATTACATTCAAATCAACTAAGGTGTGCTAGTTCTCGACAGCACAGGTATAATAATACCTGGCCTAAATGGTCGCCCGTCGATCCATTTGTGTTCCTCATATCCGGCAGCACGATCACCGGACTGCCGGGAGCCCCGGAGGTATATGCTTCACCACAAAGAACGGCTTGCTTCCCCACTACCCAACTGACATCGTTGGCTGATGCCCAAGATGGAGTCTGAAGGGGGCTTCTCCGCTTCTGTGGAGCCCATGCGGGGTCGATGAAGGTCCTCACAACAAAAGGATCTGACAAGACACATGCTGTGTATGCCGGCGTTGCCTCCGCGGTGGCCTTCATGGGACCCAAGCGGCGGCGGCCTCCCGCGTTCTACTTCTCCTCAATGATGGCGGCGGATGTGGAGGCGCTGGCCATCGAATCGTTGCCCTCCGTGCACCCGGCTTCTATCTCTGCTTGGATGGCGCGACCGCCGGTATGGGAGTCTCGGCTACAGAAACAGGAGACGTGGTCACAGACACGGGAGGCACGGTACGAGGCAGCGGCGTGGATGGCAGCGACGACGCCCGTATTCCTCGCCATTCCAGCGTGGAGCAGCTCACCGCTCCTCCTCGAGCTGGCTTGGAGCGGCGAGTTACTGAACCATGTGCCGGCTTGGGGCGGCAACTGGCTCTGTCGGGCGAGCGGAGCGAGGTGGATCAGCGAGCTGCACATCTCCTATCCGGCGGGCTCGGCGGGCCACCCAGCTAGCTTGGATGCAGGATAACTACTCTTCGTAAGCCATTGTAAGAGTGGACAAAATGGTGAAGGAGGAGACAGGGGAGCGGCGGAGGTGTGCGATTCTTGGCCGGCCGCTGGCCTCGTTTAGATGGGAGATTAAATAGACGGCGGACGGGAGGAGCTCGGCCGGCGTTGCGTTTAATGCCGGCCCAGTCATGAACGGACGTGTGTCTAGAGTGGGTTTCTCGACTTCCACACGGGTTTCATGGAGGTGTTTGAATGCGGCATGGAGGAGTGTTCAGTCACGCGTGCAATGAGCGACTCCCTCGACTCTGATGTACGGTACCACGCCGTTCTTCCACTGACGTGTGGGCTCTTTGGGTACCTGGCTTGCATGTCAGTGACCCAACGTAGGCAGCGCACGGCACATGAGATTTTTGTGGGCTAGGGTGGTCAGAACGGGGCATTTCATAAACCAATGATTGTTCATTGAGTGTGACATCATTTATTTCATGTAGATAAGCCTACTATGTAATGTAAGAGAATTTTACAATTTTCATATATATGTTGATAGCTCGTTCGATACGTTGTGATTCATAAATACCGCTGCAAACAACAATGTTCTTCTTATCACAAATAAGATTGATTAATACCCGTAACAATCCATGGTCGTAACAAAGGGCGCATGCACGTATAGGCTGAGCGCATGTCTTGCGTCGTGTGTTGTGTGCATGCAGGCGTGCGAGTGTTGCGTGCGTTCATGTGTACATTTCAGTGTTGCATGCATGTGTGCCTGCGTGTGTGTGTGTTTGTGAGTGCATGCGTATGTTTTAGTGTTGCACACCTGCATGCGTCCGTGCGTTCATGAGTGCATGTGTACGTGTCAGTGTTGCTCGCCTGCAGGCGTGCGCGTGTTCATGCGAGTGTTGCGTGCGTGCATGTGTACATGCGGGGTGAGGCTACACGTCTGTCGACTGACTTTTTCATCTCTGGTCAGTCGATTTTCCAGCCGTTGGATACGAAATCAAGGGCCTGCAGTTCATCTTCAACCTCCACCCCCCTGAGCCGCCAGCCAACACCGGCCGAACCGCCGGCCCCCACCGCCCGCGGCCGGCAGGGCTCCCGCGCCGCCCCAGCCATCCCTCTAGTCCCCCCCGGCGCACGAGCTTTTTCTCCAGCGATCCCCACACCACCTCCCAATCACCGCACCCCCGCCACCGGCGAATGCCAACCAAAGGTCTCACGACATCGAATCCCCACCGACCACTAATTTATTACCATTTCTGTCTTTCATATATGCGCTGACGGGTGGGCCCTATGGTAATGTGAACTGCTGAATGTGGACCGTTTGACTGGTCAATTGATCATGTCATCAACAAATTAACGAGCTGTATGGTGAGCTAGTGACCTAAAATGTATTTTATTAACACAGTGCAGACTCAAACTACCATTTCTTTCTTTCATAGAAACGCTGACAGGCACTACAAAAAAATACACTTTCGTGATGATACATGTTTGTCACAGTAGGTCGCGTTTTGTGTCATGCATGTACATCCATGACGATTTTATGACATAATCAAGATAGTCATACATGTGTTGTTGTAGAAGTGTTCCATGACATTACCAAAATTATCATCACAGAAGTGTCCACTTCCATGACGATAAATCGCGCGTCCCAGAAGTGCTTTCATCAACGGTGACCGACACGTGGCATCCACCGTAACGGAACGCCGTTAAGCTATCGGGTCGGGTTTTGGATTCGATAACCCATTAACATCCCCGACCAATGGGGACTTTCCACATGTAAAATCATCATTGGCTGGAGGAAACACGTGTCGGCTCATCGTTGGGACAGATGTCATCCACTCATTGCACAGAAGGCGCCTATGATATGTCGACACGTGGCATGGCCCAATAGAGGCCCATTCCTGTGATAGACCGGCCCGTTTGACTTGGTCAAAAGGTGGCGGGCCGGCCCATGGAAAGCCTGTTAACGACCTGTTCGCATATAGCCCATTTACAGCCTGCTAACCCAAGGCCCGTTACGCCCTATTCAAATTAGGCCCAGTAGCGTCATCCGGGCCATCCAATATGATTCCAGCCCGTTTTCACTTCTGGACCATGTATGGCCCATGACGTCTTTCGACCCATATGAGGCCCTATGTAACTCTTGGCCTATTAACGGCCCGTGGTGAAACTGGCCCGTAATGAACAGTGTATCACTTTACACCCATTAACGGCCCGTGGTGAAACTGGCCCGTAAAGAACAGTGTATCACTTTATACCCATTAACGACCGGTTATTCCGTTGGGCCGTTTCTAGACCATGTTATCTTTCGGCCTTCTCAGAGCCCATTTATTCTTGGGCTATTTTCCAGCATTCGTTTACTTACGGCCCGTTACTATCATTTTCTCCTTGTGGGCCAAATTCAGCCCATGGTTATAGTCGGCCCGTTTGTGGTCCGTTAATACATTGGGCCGTTTTCATAGCATCATCAAATACAGCCTATTAATGATGGCCCGTTATGGTCGGCCCATGAACGGACGATTCCAACTCTAGCCCGTATACGGCCAGAATGCGGTCTGTTTGGCCCATGTTTGGCCAATCGATCATATGGCCCGTATAAGGCCCATTGATGATACGACCCGTAGAAGGCCCATTGTTTCTATGACCCGTAGAAGGCCCATTGTTTCTACGGCCCGTAGAAGGCCCACTGTTTATATGGCCAGTAGGAGGCCTAGTGTCACTACAGTAAATATTAGCCCATGGTTATTGTGGCCTAGTTTTAAAAAATAGGTTATTGCATCCACTAGCAAACCGCAGAAAAAGAACTGCACTGACTACAAGCAAAAAAATAAACAAGACAACAAGGAAATAAATAAGCAAGTAACTTACACTAGGATATCACGGCTATTACACATATTACATCCACTGGGCATCAAAGTTCGCCACCAGTGCAAATATAGGGAACACAACAGCATATAAACGCCGCAGCAAAACAAGTCCAGAACTGAAACCACTTCAGAAGAACTCAAGAAACAATATCCTGGGTACCCATAATGCTGGCAAGATTCTTAGAAAGCTTATTAACTTTCTCTTGTTTGGCGCTTAAGTCCTCCAGCGCTTGCTGTTGCACCAGAAAGTATGCATCTAAATTCTGCGGGGACTTCCTCAGTCCTTCGGCTTCCTGTCGCATAACATCTGATCGATGTCTTTCAACTTGAAGTTGAGACTCAAGAAGCCGAACTGATTCAGGCAACGAGTTCGAAGAGCTGGTGCCAGCAGTGGTAGCCAGTAACTCGAACACTACATCAAGACAAGACTTTGGGGTTGTCTCGGTGTCTTCAATATAGTTTTTATCAGCTTTCTTGGAGACCAACAGGGATGTCTCACTATCTTGAACCTTATCTGCATTACTTCCTTTACCATTGCATAACAGCGTACTCTTCTCCAATATTTTATCCGCGTTCTAAAAGAGAAACAAACAAACACATCTCGGGTTTACAATGTAGTATATGAAACTCATTTTGGTAAACTAGATCAGTAGTAAGGTGGACAGGATAACAACATGAAACAAACATATATCTATGTAGTATGGTCACGGTATGGTCTATATCATTCTAGTTTATGTTGCCAAATCAAGATAGATACATTTTGAATCATATCTATTTAAGACAAAGCAGCATAGACAGAATATAAGTGTGGGAAACTACACAGCAATAACAATACTTGTAATGTGCATGGCATGAGAACATAACTATTTATTCAATTGAAACTGAAATCAACATGGATCAAGTTACAACTGCAAACAGCCAAACACGTTGAAGAAACAGGTTTAAAACATACCTGTTGCGCCATTGGAGTTTCAATTGCATCCTTCAAATTTGAAATTAGTTGGTATCAGTAAATACAGTGATGCAAGAGCAAAGTAGTATGAACCAGAGCTACGGAACCTGACCTGAGAACAATTCTTGTTCTGCTTTAAGCGTTGACTTCGGGTTCGGAGTGCTGGTCCTCGTGATTTGGGAACTGCAGTTGCCTTACTAACTGCTCGTGTTTGGGTGCTCTATGGTGGAGACGGTGCTGTGTCAACGTGAACTGGGTGTCTATCTGTTGGGGTTGGGGTTAGAAGGGGTGTAGCTGGTTCTCTGTCCAACTGGGTAGGGGTACAATCTGCATGAGTGTGGGTTATGTGTGGTGGGGCTGGTTCTTGGGCAAGTACAACCGTGGTTCTATCTGCATCGACAGGTAGCACGATCTTTTCTGAAGACCGTGTTTTTACTCCCACAGATACTGCCATCACTCCCTCCAATTCAAATGGCTGATAAACAAGAAAAGTAATTGAATGTACAGACATTCTAAGATAGACAGGTGCCATGGATAGTAGGGATGAAAATAGGGCATGAAATAATTCACATTTATGTTGTCTAAGCAAACAGAATAGCAGGACATAATTTCACATATATAATGGCAAATTAAACAGGATAGCATGACACAATTTCACATGTATGATGGCTAACTAAATAGGTTAGAATGACATACATCAGAATATGATGACTATGTAAACAAGATGACATGATATAACTATACGACGTGTCTATTAAAGTGGTTGGCATGCCATAAATCACAAACATGCCGTCGATGGAAACATGATGGCATGATATAATTCACGGATAGAATGACACAATTTAAAATATGATGACTATGTAAACAAGATGAGATGATATAACTATATTATGTGTTTAGAAAATGGGTTGGCATGCCATAATTCAGATACATGCTATCTATGTAAACATCATGGCATGACATAATTCAAATATATGATTTATATACTAAGGAAGTGAGCAGAGGGCAATCGCATATATGATGTGTCAACTAAGGAGATGGCATTCAATATTGTGTATATGATGTAAAAACTAACCATTGTAATACAACATATGCATTATATGAGTAATATAACCCTGCCAAGTTTGAGCATACGTACACCTTAGGGGGATAATAGGACTGGTCATCTGCCTCTGAATCCTCCTCTGAAGAGCTATCTGTAACCAGCAAGATATCTGCTTCAGCAGGTAGCATTGTCTGCTCTGAAGACCTTGTTCTTACTCCAGATTTCTCCATCACCAATTCAAATGGCTGATGCACAAGAAGAGCAGTTGAATATACAAACATTGTCGACAAAAGCAATGAGATATACAAAAAAAGGATGGCATGATATAATTCACATATATGACGCTTGCCTAAACAGCATGGCATTGCATAATTCACATACATAATGCCTTGCAACAAGATAACATTGCATAATTCACATATATAATGTCTTGCAACAAGATGGCATTGCATAATTCACATATATGGTAATTAGACACTAAACATGTGGCATTCACACAAAGCATGTCTAAACTAAGCAAAAGACATAGTAATGCAAGATACCATACGCACGATATGAGCAACATAACCCTGCCAAGTTAGGGCATGCACCTCGGGGGGGAGGGGGGAATATGACTGGTCATCTGTCTTTGAATCCTCCTCTGAAGAGCTATCGGTAACCAGCAAGACATGCGCTTCGTCAGATAGCATTGTCTGCTCTGAAGACCTTGTTTCCACTCCAGATTTTTCCATGACCATGCCGAATGGCTAATGCATAGGAAGAGTAATTGAATGTTCTAAAATTGTTGACAAATTTAACACATAATAAAAAAATGATGGCATGATATAATTCACATATAAGATGACTGGCTAACCAGGGTGGCATTGCAAAATTCACATATATGATGCCTGGCTAGACAAGATGGCATTGCATGATTCACATGTACGATAGAGAAACTAAACAGATGGGATTGACACAAAGCATGTCTAAACTAAGAAGATGACATCTTTAATGTATACATTAAGCAATGCAAGGCACCATATGCATGATATTACCAACATCAACATGCCAAGTTAGAGCAAAGACCTCATGGGGTAAATAGGAGTGGTCTTCTCCTTCTGAATCCCCCTCAGAACAGTTATCTTCCTCTTGATTATGATCCGCAATGGGTGCAGGGGGGCTGCCTTTGCGCCCACCAAGGAACGACGTCTGCATGAAATTTTATTGCCATTCAAGGCTCGCTATTTTTCTCTACATGATCAGTTCCATTGTGTACAATAACTGGCATGCATAGGAATAAAACATAGTAAGATTATGTAAGGAGTGCATGCACAAATCCAGAGTGATGGTAGAAAACTGTGGATAGACCCAAAACCAATGATAGCAGGCAGATAATAGCTCCTTTAATGTTTGTTTGCACCTAACATGAAACTCATAGTAGACACCAGAGATTAACCAGATAGTAGACAGATAGTATTGATTGCTGCCCCAATATGTACCCCACAACCATTTAAAAACTCAAGTTTCAGCATTAGTTTGGACCTGACTCAGAGTCTAATAGGTGAACACGACGATAATGTAGCATGTCATCATATTAAGCGACACATAACGTAAGCAGACACGAAAGAGTGCGACCTCTCTTGCGGACCCGTGTAGTCCTCAAGGTCATCTGCTCAGTTGATGATGGTAATGCAGTTGCCGTGGCTGCCGGCGGCGGGGAAGAAGATCTGAGGCAGCGAAAGATAGTCTGGAGAGTGGATCCCTCCTGTGGTGAACCCTTCCGTCGTTGGAGCAGCTGAGCTGGGGTGGAACACAGCGCCGCAGGAGCAGGACAAACCACACAAGGTTTTCTTTGACACATATCTGTAACAGAAGTAATTGAGTAAGGGCTTGTTTGAATTTGAGGACTCTAACAATGCAGGGATAGGAAATAGACAGGAATAGGATAGGAATGCACGTGCAAAACAGAGAATTTAAAAACACAGGATTTCTGCCAATCTGGGTGTTTGATTCACAACAATTGGAAGAACACAGGATGCAAAAAAGCATGGTGAGATTAAGTCAAACCACAAGAAAATGTACGGTTATAATGCTATTACGCTACTATCTCTTAGTCTTGTGCTTGATGAATAGGAATATGAAAAGGAGGAGAAGTGGAAATTAGAATTCCTATGGTTTTTCTTTCAAGGAGACACTAAAGGAACAAATCCTACAGTTTTCCTTTGCTCCATTCCTTCGCACCAAATTCATGAAAAGTAGTACCATAGGAAAATTTCCAATTCCGATGTTTGTCATTCACTTTCCTTTCAAGCACTGGCGATTCTAGTAGGCAGTCTTGAGCAAGGAAAATCCTACACTAAAAAAATGTTTTTTATGCTACTTCTATTACTTTGGACCCAGGCCACTGTCATACTAGCTCAACTCCCATGCCCATCGACAAATGCACAGCTCAAATGCGCAGAGATAAATAATGACGGCGTTCAAGAGAGTCCATCACGGATAGCTAAGTTGCCTAGTACCTCACTGCTTGTCATATAGTAGGATAAAATAATCGTATTTCCCGTTACTACAAGTGCTCAGTGGACAATATATATATAACATGTAGAGTAAAAAAGAGATGCAACAAGTGTACAACCTCTTTGGCGAAGCCATGTCGATCTCAGCGTGATTGGGTTGGCCGGTGAGGATGCTTCGGCTGACTTGGCTGTCGGAGGAGGGGAAGAAGATCTTAGGCGTCTGGAGATGGAGCCCGAGGTACTGCTCCGCTGTGATGGAGGGTTTCGTCGTTGGAGCAGCTCCGGTGAGTTGTACGACGCTGAGGCTGAAACAGGACAAGAGAGACAATGAACAACGTTAAGCTAAGTGGAATTCTAATAGCATCTCCAATACATGACGTAAAATACATAACCACAAAGTGCTAGATGTAAAATACATCAGCCGCTCATCTCTGAACTTAACTGTCAAAACTAAACTTAACTGTCGAAACTGAACTTAACTGTCGAAACTGAATTTTGCTGTCGAAACTGAATTTTGCTGTCGAAACTGAACGCACTAGCAAGGTGAGGCTACACGTCGGTCAACTGACTTTTTCATCTTTGGTCAGTCGATTTTGCAGCTGTTGGATACGAAATCAAGGGCCTGCGGTTCATCTTCAACCTCCACCCCCCTGAGCCGCCAGCCACCACCGGCCAAACAATAGCCCCCCACCGCCCGCGGCCGGTGGTGCGCCGCCCCGCCCGCCCCGAAAACACTCCCCATCGCCGGTCCGCCGCCACCCCGGCCATCCCTCTAGGCCCCCCCGTGCCGAGCTTTTTCTCCGGCGATCCCCCGCCACCGCCCGCCAATGCCCCGCCACCGCCTGCAACCACCGCCCCCATCCTGAACCCTAAGATAGATAGTGGGGTACCTCTCCGGCGAGCCCCCCCTCCCCGCTGCAGCAGGTTCATCCTTCACCACGGCGAGCCCCCACCCCTGAAAATCGACTGACGCAAAAGTCGATTCAGTCGACTGAAGTGTAGCTAAATTGGAGCAGCATTGCAAGCAAGAGCAAGAGCGAGAGCAGCAACGCGAGCAAGAGCAATAGCAAGAGCAGACCAGGCAGGGGACCGAGAGCAAGAGCAGAGCAGCAGCGCGAGCGAGAGCTAAAGCTGCAGCAGCTCCTAGTGATGTGGACGTCGCCGCCGAGGGAGCGACGCCGTGGAGGAATTGGCCGGCGACACCGCCGTGGATGGAGCCACGCCGTGTCGGCTCGGGACCAAGCGCCGGCAGCACCGTGAGATCAAATCAAGAAGAAAATGCGACGATTAGTGTACAACCTCTTTGGTGGGGCCGATTAGGCCGCAGCTTCATCCGAGGAAACGGTGATGATGATGCTCTTCCGATGGTGCAGGTGAAGACATCGGTGTAGGAATGGAGGTGGCGCGAAAGACGCGGGGAACATCGGGGAAGCTCCATGGAGGTGGAGGATGGGGTGGCTGAACCGGCGGGACAATGAGATCGATGATGGATCCTCATCCGGTATGGTTGATGAGGGACGTCGAGGTGTTGCTGTGGACGACATCGTCGGGGAAGAGGCTCCGGCTGGGTGGCGGACGGAGCAGGGTGTGGGGTTTCGCCATGGGTTTTCGCGGCCTCGGTGTACGAATGGGTGGGCGGATGGGATGGCAGTGGGGAACCATGGCTTAGAGACGCGCTTGTCCGAAATGTGGGGTAAGTTACGAAAGTACCCCCACCAATTTGAGGCGGTTCTTTCGGTTCAGTGGTACCACGGGCATTTCGCGTGTCGGGATTTCACAGGAGGTGGGAGTTTTTGCGCGCGTTGTAATTTAGGAATAACAAGGTGCGGGTTGAGATGGAGGGAGTTGTCGGAGCACAACAAGACAATGATATATCTTAAATATTTCGGGCTAACAAGGCACGGGTTGAAGAGGCGGGAGTATCGCAGCACGATAGACAGAGACGCTAGCTTGAATTTCCGGCATAACAAGGCGCAGCTTGAAATTTCGGAAGAACAAGCTTAACGTGTACCCCAAAAAAGACAATTTGCACCTCAACACGCACAACACACACACAAACACCATTTAGACTAGAGTAAGGTACACGTGCATTGCACGCATGAGATTTGGCAACCAAATTATGAATAAATACCACATTATAGCATGCAAGCTTTGAGTCATATATGCATGATGTAGATGTTCGTTTGATTCTTATAGTTCATTTCATTCAAAATCATCTAGTTTTTATAAGAAAGCTAATCTATTTTTAGATTCATGGAATTGTGCGTCGTAAGACATAAAGGAGAAACAAATAATGGCAAATCATGTAGAAAAACATTTGGGCAATTCTGATATGGAAGATTCTAGAACAAATAAGAAGTGCTTGTGTTTTGATGTTTGTGCATTATGCTTAAGTTCAACCATGGAGTCTTCTAGATTATACATGTGGCGAAATCTGGTGGAATCTAGATGATATCCAACGGCCAGTAGTGCTCAAATTTGGCATGTTTGGACCATCGGATTCGCCTCATCCAACGACCATCTTTCAAAGTTAAAGTTTCCCGCACACAATATAAAAAAATATAAAATATAATTTATATATAGGGGTATAGATATAGATATGTGATGCGAAAGCCGGCCATCATCTCCAATTAGAATAGTGTGTCCATGCATGGATGCGACGTGGCCAAATGATGTCTGCCATCGGTATCTCAAATTCAAATCAGTCTGACCTTATTCCATGTGTATACATTACAACATGCTCGTTTCCAAACCACACCACGCAGATCTCTGTTATATTAATGCATGCATGGGTTTCAAACATCAGGATCTCTTATTCAAATATTTGAATTCAACTTTACATTGATTATGACCTCACCTATTCTTTTACACCCACACAGTAGTCTTCTCTTTATAATTGTACCACTAACTTTCTCTCGTGCCTACATGCACACACACTACCAGTCGGCATTATCCATCGCACACATGCAATCTTTTTCTTCAGGTCGGTCTCCCATGAAGGCACACACACCCACACACATTCCCCTCTCCAACATATCAGGCATTCTTTATCTCTCACGCGTGCATGCGCAACGATCGATGTTCCTCTATGTATGTGTGTATATAGCTAGGTCTTTCATAGTTTTCCACACAAACCGATCAATCGATATATCCAGTGAGGTCTCACCCTCTTTCCCACGTCCACATCGATCAATCTATACCTCTCTATATAGGATTAACATATATAGCTAATACACCCACATTAATTATATATCCAACGCCCCCCTCTCATCATCCATGCCTTCCGCTTCATCTCTCAGACGCGTGCACAATGGCAAAGACAGGGGGCAGTAAGGGCCATGCCCCCTCCCCCCTAACATCACTATATATCGAGGCTAATATGAATGTGATCATTAGACAATTGCTGCTAAAAATGGTTTAAGTTCATGAATTGACCCTCCTCGTAAAGGATTAGCAATGCTGGGCCCCCTAGCTCATTTATTTTTCATGGCTTCGCCACTGCGCACAACAACACACGTGTTCACCCCCTCTCTCTAAATATCGATCTTGCACTTGTACATTCCTTCATAGTCTCCCTCCACTTGGCCCCTCACACCATCTTCTAGCCCCCCACCGGATTTTTCCACATGTACAATCTAGCAGACTCCATGGTTGAACTTAAGCATAATGCAGAAACCTCAAAACAACAGTGGTTCTCTTTTGTTCTAGAATCTTCTGTATCATAACTGCCCAAACTTTTCTTCTAGTTGAATTCCCATTATTTGTTTTTACTCTATGCTTTACAATGCACAATTCCATGAATCATAAAATAAATTAAGGGCATCTTTGATTCAAAGGATTCTCAAAGGAATTTTGGAGGATTCTAATCATTAGGAATTTATCCTATCTTGGTTGTTTGATTCGTAGGATTGTAAACCATAGGAATTTTTCCATATGATTCATTTGCACTAGATTTCATAGGAAACATCCCATCCACTCAAACCTCTTTGAAAGAATTCTGCATTTTGTCTATGCACAATCAAACACTCATACAATCCTGTAGGATTCAAGACGACATTCCACTATAATCCCATGTTTTTCCTATTCCCGCGTTCTTAGCTTTTTTATAAAAACTAATTGATTTTGAATGAGATGAACTATAAGAATTAAACGAAGGGCTACATCAGGCATATATGACTCAGAGCTTACATGCTATAGTGTGGTATTTATTCATAATTTGGTTGCAAAATCTAATGCATGCAATGCATGTGTACCTTACTAGTACTTCGAGTATGTGCAAAACACGTAAATTAGAATACCAATGGCACGCTACACAGTGTCTCTCTTGCAGTTCATGAAGCCACGTGCCACATGTGGAGGCGTTGTCGCGACCTCCTTGCGTGGATTGATCACAGTGACGTGCTGCTGGTTCCAGAAGAATGTACACGTCCTCCCTAAGCCATACTGGCGGTACATGCACGAAGTGAAGACGTGCACGCACGCATGCATGCACTCATTCCCTCGCACACACACGCGGGTACACGGGCGAGCACAATTTTGTACCAAGATCCACCCCATGTGATAATTTGATGCGTCATGGGCGGAATGAAGAAAATGGCGGAGGAGACGCGCAAGGAGATAGAGGTCGTGGAGGCAATGAAGAAGCAGTTACGACTCCGCGGCGAATTAGATCATTTGGGGTGATAATCTTCCTTCTTCTTTTGCTCCTGTGTTTCATCTTTTGCTTCAGGTGTTTCGCCGCACGTGTCATGTTCTCTGCGAGGCATGAATAGAACAATGGTTTTTTTGAGGGAATGAATAGAACAATGCTAACAATGAGATGACTAGCAAATTAGATCATTTTTATCGCCATATGGCACTGGGCTGCCGTGTTTTGTGCTCCTCCGTCGCAATACTACTCCGGTGGAAAACTTGAGTATACCACACGGTTCTTTGCTCCTCCTCGATCAGGTCGTCGACGCATTTATACGAGCAGTCAAATCACAAGGCCCCGCCTTCCAGCAGTAATGAGCCGTCAAATCACAAAGGCCCTCGCCTCTCGTGAAACCGACTAAGCTAGACTGCCCCGCCCTCTAGCCTTTTACAAAATGTATACTTTTGTACAACAGTAGTATCGATGGATTGCGCCATGGAGCAAAACATGAAATGAAAAAAAGGTGGTTCATAGAGAGAGTGCTCGTCGCCAAATTATGCATATAGTACTATTGAAAAAGGCTAGTCACAATAATGGTGTCCAGCACAACCCAGCCCTCAAATAAAACTAAGAGGGTGCTTGGATACATTTTAGTCCCATGACTAAAAGTAGTGGGACTAAAACTTGCTAGCCTCACCCATGCTTGGATCCAAATACTAAAAAGGCTAAAATCAAGTTAATGAGCATTTATTATCCTCCGAACCCTCCAATCCAGAACTCGCCTGTGTTAAAGGAGAGGAGTTAAATGAGTAGAGAGAGGACTAATCCACATTTTAGTAGCGGTACCCCTGACTAAATTTTTTTAGTCTCAAGACTAGTTTTAGACCCTCTTTAGTCAGGGGGACTTGGAACTTTAGCCTCTTAAAGAGACTATTTTTAGTCAGACTAAAATAAGTCCCTTGGATCCAAGCACCCTCTAAGCATCCTGGAATTCTTTGACAAAACTAAGCACCCTAAAATTCTTTGACAACTAAACTGCTGGCTATATGATGTTGGCCATATATATTGTACGTATATAATGTGAAGAAACTAGTGGTAGTACTATACCAACTAAAATATGAAATGTAAGAAATACTAGTATGTACGTACTGAAGAGTTAAAGTAACGAGAAGAAACATAACATAGTTCTGCTGGGGGCTCAGCACAACACACCCCCCAAATTAAATTAAGCACACCTGAAATTAAACTTTGCAACTATTCCGGTAGACACTGCATTAGAACCACCATGAGCAACGACACTGCCACCTTACTCGAGTCCTCGTCCATGTCCTCGACTTCGTCCTTGTCCCTCTTCCTCTTGGCCGATACTTCTTTGCTTGAACCACCCACTTGGCTGTTGCTCTTCATCCAACCCTTGTAGATATTGAAGCAAAGGTAGCCATCCATTGCAGCGTAGTGGATGTGGTCTATATCTAGTACATTCCGCTGCCATGCATGACGATGAAACGTGTATGGAGGTTTCTCCAGTTTACCGTACGAAGGATGAACCATGGCTCCTGCCAGGGTCAGCATTGAAGGCTGACGAGAGGACACCAGCTGATTCTTCTGGAGGTCAAAGGTGTTGCCTACAAGGAGGCCTATCCAACGCTTGACTTCTTTGTTGTTACCAAAGTCTATAGTAACGAATTTGACTAGGTTGCTCTGGAGGAAGTCCTTAAAATCCTTGCACTCAATGTTGGCATGGCATATGTGGTAGACCAAGCATAAGTCATGCATGCAAACCTGGATCACTGCGGGCTTCTTCCTCTCTTCGTCCTTTAGATCCTTCTCTGGTCCCAGGACTGTGGTGTACTCAACATCTAGCCCAGCGACCCACTCATCATCTAAGTCTTCGAACATGCGTCTGAAGCGAGAAAGGCATCCTTTCACCTTCGCGGAAGAACGGGTGTAGATGATGTCGAACTCATCGCCGGTGATGTTTCTAACCTTGTACTCACCGCCGATCGTGGAGATATGGGACGCCATGGATTTGGGAGGAGGGTTAGGATTAGTGGAACTGCCGTAATGTGAATGGACGGGACGACTAGGAGCGAACCGCCATAGTATTGAAGGACGTGCGGGGACGAGTAGGAGCGGCATTAATTAATTGAATCGTCTCGCCTCCCTCCACATGCAGCCGCATGCAAGCCTCACGTGCACATCCCTAGTGCATGCTACAGCTGGGTATTCTTTTCTCCCAATCAGTGTACGCAACGAGCAGCGGAATCAGTGTAATATGTGGCGATTTAATTACAGCGGGATTAATAAAAATGGGACTAATATGTGGTGATTTAATTATCTTCTCCTCTTAAACCACCGCCGCTCCTCTCCTGTTCCAATCGAAATGCAGCGCCGCTCCTCTCCTCTTCCATTTCAAAACCACTGTCCC
Organism: Triticum urartu; assembly: GCF_003073215.2. Taxonomy (NCBI): domain Eukaryota; kingdom Viridiplantae; phylum Streptophyta; class Magnoliopsida; order Poales; family Poaceae; genus Triticum; species Triticum urartu. The sequence continues at coordinate 229,655,210 of NC_053023.1, read as the reverse complement.
TCCTCTCCTGTTCTAGTCCAAAACTAGCGTCGCTCCTCTCCCGTTCTAATCCAAAACCAGCGCCGCTCCTCTCCTCCTCCATTCAAACACCACCGCCGGCGAGCGAAGGTGTTGTGGAGAAGTAGATCGATGGAGGAGTACAACCGATACGTGAGGGTCGCAGACGGCGACCCTGTGAAGCTAGCTAGGATGTTGGAGATACAGGATTGGTTTGGCAACAAGGACCAACTAGCGGCGACGATGACATCCATGGCCAAATATCTGCAACAGAGCAAAAAGGCAGCGATACTCCTGGAGGGAGTCGCGTCGGAGTACATAGAGCTGCTCCTCTGGGCCATGGAGCAAACAGATTCACCAAATCTGATCGTGAGGGAGCGGTGGTGGGAGTATCGATCCCAGATGGAGCATCCACCAGAGATTGAAGGACCGAGCATCTACAGGTGCCGTTTGTGAGGGTGTCCTGCCAGAGCGAGCCGGTGGAGTCTTCATCGACCAAACCCAACTGCAAGAGGAGAAAAGCAGTTGGCCCGACGACGCTTCCCCGCCATCGTCTCCCTCGCCGTTCACATCGTCTCACGGGGCGGCTGTCTGCCGCCGAGGAATAGGAGGGGGCTGCCCCCCAGCCCAATAGTCGGGCAGGTTGTGAATTGTCAGGAGGAGCTTAGGGTTGTCAGTATTTGCAGGTTGTGAATTGTGTTTTGTGTTGTGTATTTTGAGAGTACTTTCAGATATGAATGTCTTTTGAATTTCATATTTGAAGTATTGAGCATATGAAGTATTTTATGAATTCTAGAGATCTATTTTTAGCACATAAAAATGTAGTTTCATAAGAGTATAAAAGTGTAGACAATGTGATTCTCAGAGAAGAAACTGCAAGTTTCAGTTTCAGATAAGAAACTGCATGTTTAGTTTCAGATAAGAAACTACAACTTTCAGAGGCAGAGCATTTATATTAACACGGCCTTTTCAAACAAGATTAACATCATGTTGCAAGTTTTATTCATGGTCGAAAATGGAACTACTAGCCAGTTAACATCATGATGATCAACATTCATTCATAGCACATCTTCATATGATGCACAGTCGAAATGCCCACACAATGTCGAGTGTGCGAAACACAGAGAAAACGAGGGACGAAGTTTTGGCAAGTGATGGACGTGGTTTTGGGCTGCCCCGTCTAGGCTTTCATTTTTAACATGCGCAGCCCACGACCTCGGATGGGAGGTCCATAGGCCTGTTTGTATTTTCTTAGGGCCATCATGTATCGACCGGCCTATGGACCACCCATCCGAGGTTTTATTTTTGGCAGCCCAATTTATGTATTTTTTTGAAGAAAACTCAGAGGTCTGTTCTATTTTTCTATATTAAAATAGGAACGCGAGGTCCAACTTATGTTTCCCTTCTAACTATATTATATATATTAAATTATTTTATATGTTATTATATATTATTTTTATTGTCATCATATATTTAACACATACTTAAATATGTAAAAAACAATATCCCACATCTTCTTAACTTATAAAAATAATTTCTTAACAAATAAAATCATGGATTGTTTTGGCACGAAAATCATAGTGATTGTGTACAAAAGCTTGGTAAGATTTAAGGAAGAATGTAATAATATCACTTATTATTTAAATATATTTATAACAAAATACTCAGCCCCTTTTTATTTTTTGATAACATTGCTGGCCCAACCCAACATTATAATTAGAATCAGCCCAGCAAAATCATGTATTTCGAGAAAGTGCAAATGGCCTGTAATTTTTTAGGAAATAAAATAAATGGGCCGCATGGACGCTACATTATTTGTTCACCTAGCCGAGCTAATGGCTGTAATTAAAAAAAGAGATCAAATTGACTGTAAGTTCTACCGCGCAAAAAAGACTGTAAATTCTGAAAAAATGGGTTGAATACGTGCCACATTTTTGGAGGCTGGAATGTGGGCCAATAGGTCGAAGCCAACGCAAGTCGTTGTCAATTTAGTCAACAAATGATTCTGAAATGTTAACCGTTGGATTTACATCCAACGACCAGCATCCATCTTCAATATCTCGTCTTCTTCCTCCAGCGCCGTAGGGACCACCTCCCGCCTCCTGCTGCTAGCAGCTCTGCTTAGCACGCTTCGCTATGAAGCGCTACTCCACTATTGGCCAGGCCATCCCTCCACCCCTCAACACCTCCTATTCTTCTCCACCGACTGCCGAACCACACCGCACTAGAACCAGTTAACCCTCGTACACCTCTCCGTCTGAGACTCTACTCCCGCATATTCCCATCTCTGGCTCGTTGCTGTCCGGGGCCTCGCCGTCGTCCACCACCGTGGATGCGCTCGGCGCGGCGTGGTCAACATGGTCAACGAACGACACCATCAGAAGTAGACTGTGCGTGGAGAGGCTGACAGCTGGGTCCACGGCCACACACAAGGAAATGCCTCCTTATTACACGCAAAATAATGATTCCTCCACCTGACATCTGGGACCCACCGTAAGGGCCTCTGTATTTCGTGAAAATAACGTGCCCCCCGCTGACATGTCGGACCCACCAACTATCTTCGCATGCAAGAAAGTGCCTCCTTATTGCGCACAAAAAAAATGAATATTCCCTCTGCCAGCTGGAACCCAACATAGTGGGAGGCTGACTTGTCGGCCTACCAAGTTGACAGGGACGGAGGGCTTTGTCAACTTAGTCAATATGAAAGATTCTAGCTCCTATTACCGTACGATGTTCATCCAATGGCCGTAGTGCTTCTTCAACCTCTGGTCTTCTTGCTCCAATCGCCCAAACCAGTGTCGGTCGTGCCACGTGCTCCTGCCTCCCATGGCCGGCTGTGATGCCGCGGAGGCCTTACCGCCCCCTACTACTCCCACCGCTGGCCAGGCCATCCCTCTACTCACCCACACCCCCTGTTATTCTATGGCGACAGCAGCCTCACACCGCAGCTGAACCAGTCAACCCTCGTACTCCTCTTCATGTGGGCATCCACTGCTGCGTCTTCCCCGGCTCCGAGTCGTCCCCTTCCTAGTCCTCGCCGTCATCCACCGCCGTGGTGCTCTCGGCGCGCGCGTGGTCAAGGAACGACTTCCATTGGACGTGGACTGTACGTGGAGGGGCTGACAGCTGGGTCCACGACCACAGCAAGGAAGTGCCTCCTTATTACACGCAAAATAATGATTCCTCCACCTGACAGCGGGGACCCACCGGACGGGCCACCATATTTCACGAAAAAACGTTTCCCCCTAACTGCTGGGACCCACCAGCTACATCTTTGTGCGCAAGGAAGTGCGTCTGGGCAAAAAAAAATGATTCGCCCCCTGACTGCTGGGACCCACCAGCTACATCTTCGCATGCAAGGAAGTGCGTCTGGGAAAAAAAACGATTTGCCCCCCTGACTGCTGGGACCCACCAGCTACATCTTCGCACGCAAGGAAGTGCCTGACAGTCAGGACCCACCTGGTCGAAGCATACGTAGCGTTGTCATTCTGGTCACGAACGTGTATGTACATATATACTGGTGGATGTAGTGGCGCGCACGTGTCGTAGTAGAGGCGCGCACATAGCATGTACACATACGTATAGCGGCCAGGGTGCAAGAAAGAAAATACGTCCACGTATGTGTACATACGGGCAGGGTCTCGAACGCCTACTTGCGCATACGTACGGCCATGGCTCATGTACATGGTTGGGTCGGAACGGAGAAACAACATCGTCGTCGTGTTCATGGGGAGGCAACGGAATGCGCCGTGTTCATGGGGAGGCAACGGAATGCGTCGTGTTCATGGGGAGGCAACGAAATGCGTCGTGTTCATCGGGAGGCAACGGAACGCGTGGGAGCCAACCTGCTGGGTCGGAACGGAATGCGTGGTCGTGTTCATTGGGAGGGCTTGGACGGAATAGGCGATGGAAACGAGGCCTGGCGTACCGCAAAATGGAGGAAACGGACCTCCTACGTTTGGAAGGGGTCCTGTTGATCGAGAGGGGTGTGGCGTACCGCAAAATGGAGGAAACAGACCTCCTACAGTCGAAATGGGGGTCCTGTTGATCGGGAGGGGTGTGGCGTACCGCAAAACGGACAAAACGGACCTCCTACAGTCGAAACGGGGGTCCTGTTGATAGGGAGGGGTGTGGCGTACCACAAAACGGACGAAACGGACCTCCTACGATCGAAACGGGGGTCCTGTTCATCAGGAGGGGTGTGGCGTACCGCAAAACTGGACTCCACGGGATACTGTTCATCTCCACCGTCGACCTCCTCCAGCCTCCACGGGCTCCTGTTCATCCAGCCTCCACCGCGCACTACTCCACCGGCTTCTGTTCAACCACCCCTCCACGGGCACCCCTCCACCGTCTACTGTTCATCCAGCCCTCCACACCACGGGGTCCTGTTCAACCACCCCTCCACGGGCACCCCTCCACCGTCTACTGTTCATCCAGCCCTCCACACCACGGGGTCCTATTCATCTAGAGGCAACGCCACCGCTCACTATTCATCCAACCCCCCCCCCCCCCCCCCCCCCCCCCCCCCCCCGCAACGCTCAATGTTCATCCAATCGATCGGCTTCAGTTAGCAGTAGTAGCAAAGGAATCGCTCGATCGGGTTCAGTTAACAGCCATCGATCGATCGCTCGGGTTCAGTAACGCATAGCCTGCAGTGCAATCGCTCAGGTTCAGTTAGAGCCCAATGCCTCGCCCGGGTTCAGTTAGAGCCAACGCCTCGCACACACGCGCGTATGTGTACGAGAGAAACATGCATCGCTCGGCCCCCAACCTCCCAGCGTAACCGGGAACTCCCCGAAATTCTCCTCCCCCCTCGCTTCTACCATGGTTTTTTCCGTCATGGACGGCCCAAAGAATGTCATGCAGCTGCGTCTCCGGCCCGCCCAGGACAAAAAGCCCATTTTCTGTCACGATTTTTTGTCATAGAAGTAGGAGCCCACCACATCTATGATGATACCGGGTTTTGTCACAATTATCGTCATAGAAGTGTCATATGTATGACAAAAAAAATTCGTTTGGCCCAAAATGTCATGGATGTGTCTTTTTTTGTAGTGAGGTGGGCCCCACGGTTACACGCGCCGATGATGCAACACTAGTTGTGCCACGTGGAATTTTTTACTTGTTAATTGATCATGTCATCAACGAAATACGGAGTTGTACGGGTGAGCTAGTCAATGTATAATCACGACATGTATTTTTATTAAACGTTACAGACGCAAGTGCTCATATATACGCGCAAGCACTCATCGCTATAAGCGCACACATGCAGACCCTACCCCTATGAGCACCTTCGAGAGAGTGAGCCAACATATGATCTTGAGATTTTACGAAGTCACCATAGGTGCCTCATTGTTGAGGGGAACGTCTCCTCCACTACAAAAAAGACACATCCGTGACATTTTGGGCCGAACGAATTTTTTTCTGTCATACTTATGACACTTCTATGACGATAATCATGAAAAAACCCAGTATCATCATAGATGTGGTTGGCTCCTACTTCTATGACAAAAAATAATGACAGAAAATGGGCTTTTCGTCCTTGGCGGGCCGGAGACTCAGCTGCATGACATTCATTGGGCCGTCCATGATGGAAAAAACTGTGGTAGAAGCGAGGGCGAGGAAAATATCGGGGTGTTCCCGGTTATGGTGGGTGGTCGGGGCCGAGCGATGAGCGTTTCTCTTGTACACGCACACGCGTGGGTGCGAGGCATTGGGCTCTAACTGAACCCGAGCGAGGCGTTCGCCTACTGAACCCGAGCGATTTCACTACAGGCTACACGTTACTCAACCCGAGGGATCGATCGATGGCTGTTAACTGAACCCCATCGAGCGATTCCTTCGCTACTGCTACTAACTAAAGCCGATCGATGCTGCCTCTAGATGAACAGCGAGCGTTGCTAGGGGGGTTTGGATGAAAAGTTCCCGATGGGGGTGGATGAACAGGACCCCGTGGTGTTGCCTCTGGATGAACAGGATCCCGATCGATCGGGCCGGTTGGGGTTGGATGAACAGGACCCCGTGGAGGGCTGGATGAACAGGACCACCCCGTGGAGGACTAGATGAACAGTAGCCCATGGAGGGGTGGTTGAACAGGAGCCCGTGGATAGGGCTGGTTGAACAGTAGCCGGTGGAGTGGCGCGCGGTGGAGGCTGGATGAACAGAAGCCCGTGGATGAACAGTCGCAGGTGGAGGCTGGAGGAGGTCGACGGTGGATGAACAGTAGCCCGTGGAGGCTGGAGGGGGTCGACGGTGGAGATGAACAGTATCCTGTGGAGTCCCGTTTTGCGGTACGCCACACCCCTCCCGATGAACAGGACCCCTGTTTCGACTGTAGAGCTCCAACACAAGTCCGTTTCCTTCGTTTTGCGGTACGCCACACCCCTCTCGATGAACAGGACTCCCGTTTCGACCGTAGGAGGTCCGTTTCCTCTGTTTTGTTGTATGATAGAGCCCCGCCCCCCCAATGAACAGAATCCCGTTTCGAACATGGCCAGTCGAACACAAGGCCGTTTCCTCCATTGTGCGGTACGCCATGCCTTGTTTCCATCGGCTGTTCCGTCCAAGCTCTCCCGATGAACACGACGACGCATTCCGTTCCGACCCAGTCGGTTGGCCCACCATGAACACGACAATGACGCAGTTTCTCCGTTCCAACCCAGCCATGTACACGAGCGCTGGCCGTAGGTATGCGCGAGTAGGCGTTCGAGACCCCGCTTGTATGTACGTACGTGGCCGTTTTTTCTTTCTTGCACACTGGTCGCTGTACGTACGTGTACATGCTACATGCGCGCCTCTACCACGACACGTGCGCGCTCTACATCGACCAGTATGTACGTACACGTTCGCGACCAGAATGATAACGCTACGTACGCTTCGACCAGGTGGGTCCCGACTGTCAGGCACTTGTGTGCGAAGATATAGCTGGTGGGTCCCAGCAGTCAGGGGGGCAAATAGTTTTTTTCGGATGCACTTCCTTGCGTGCGAAGATTTAGCTGGTGGGTCCCAGCAGTCAGGGGGAAACGTTTTTTTCGTGAAATATGGTGGCCCGTCCGGTGGGTCCCCGCTGTCAGGTGCAGGAATAATTATTTTTCGCGTAATAAGGAGGCACTTCCTTACGGCTGCCGTGTGATAATCCACAAGTATAGGGGATCGAAACAGTTTTCGAGGGTAGAGTATTCAACCCAAATTTATTGATTCGACACAAGGGGAGCCAAAGAATATTCTCAAGTATTAGCAGCTGAGTTGTCAATTCAACCACACCTGGAAACTTAATATCTGCAGCAAGATATTTAGTAGCAAACTAATATGATATTACTTGTAATGATTGCAAAAGTAATATTTTTAAGTTTTATAGTGATTGTAACAGTAGCAACGGAAAAGTAAATAAGCGAGGAACAATATATGAAAAGATCGTAGGCATTGGATCGGTAATGGAGAATTATTTCGGATGCGATTATTCATGCAACAGTTATAACATAGGGTGACATAGAACTAGCTCCAATTCATCAATGTAATGTAGGTATGTATTGCGAATATAGTCATACGTGCTTATGGAAAAGAACTTGCATGACATCTTTTGTCCTACCCTCCCATGGCAGCGGGGTCCTATTGGAGACTAAGGGATATTAAGGCCTCCTTTTAATAGAGTACCGGACCAAAGCATTAACACATAGTGAATACATGAACTCCTCAAACTACGGTCATCACCGGTAAGTATCCCGATTATTGTCACTTCGGGGTTAACGGATCATAACACATAATAGGTGACTATAGACTTGCAAGATAGGATCAAGAACTCTCATATATTGATGAAAACATAATAGGTTCAGATCTAAAATCATGGCACTCGGTCCCTTGTGACAAGCATTAAGCATAGCAAAGTCATAGCAACATCGATCATAGAACATAGTGGATACTAGGGATCAAACCCTAACGAAACTAACTCGATTACATGATAAATCTCATACAACCCATCACTGTCTAGCAATCCTATGATGGAATTACTCACGCACGGCGGTGAGCATCATGAAATTGGTGATGGAGGAAGGTTGATGATGATGATGGCGACGGATTCCCCTCTCCGGAGCCTCGAACGGACTCCAGATCAGCCATCCCGAGAGAGTTTAGGGCTTGGCGGCGGCTCCATATCGTAAAACGAGATGAGTCCTTCTCTTTGATTTTTTTCACCATGAAAAGGAATATATGGAGTCAAGGTGGACATTGGTGGAGCATCAGGGGGCCCATGAGGCAGGGGGCGCGCCCCCACCCTCGTGGACAGGGTGTGGGCCCCCTGACGTGGTTCTTTCTTCCAATATTTTTTATATATTACAAAAATAATCTCTGTTGATTTTCAGGTCATTCCGAGAACTTTTATTTCTACACAAAAATAACGCCATGGCAATTCTGCTGAAAACAGCGTCAGTCTGGGTTAGTTCCATTCAAATCATGCAAGTTAGAGTCCAAAACAAGGGCAAAAGTGTTTGGAAAAGTAGATACGACGGAGACGTATCAACTCCCCCAAGCTTAAACCTTTGCATGTCCTCAAGAAATTCAGTTGATAAACTGAAAGTGACAAAGAAAAACTTTTACAAACTCTGTTTGCTCTTATTGTAAATATGTAAAGCCAGCATTCAAGTTTTCAGCAAAGATTATGAACTAACCACATTTGCAATAACATTTAGGTCTCATGTTTACTCATATCAATGGCATAATCATCTAGCGAGCAATAATAATAAATCTCGGATGACAACACTTTCTCAAAACAATCATGATATGATATGATAAGATGGTATCTCGCTAGCCCTTTCTGACACCGCAAAACATAAATGCAGAGCACCTTTAAAGATCAAGGACTGACTAGACATTGTAATTCATGGTAAAAGAGATCCAGTCAAGTCATACTCAATGTAAACTAACAGTAATGGATGCAAATGACAGTGGTGCTCTCCAACTGGTGCTTTTTAATAAGAGGATGATGACTCAACATAAAAAGTAAATAGATAGGCCCTTCGCAGAGGGAAGTAGGGATTTGTAGAGGTGGCAAAGCTTGATTTTGAAATAGATATGAATAATATTTTGAGGGGTATACTTTCATTGTCAACATATCAACCGTGAGATCTCGATATCTTCCATGCTACACACATTATAGGAGGTTCCCAAACTGAATGGTAAAGTTTATACTCCCCCAGCACCAACAAGCATCAATCCATGGCTTGCTCGAAACAACGAGTGCCTCCAACTAACAAGAGTCCTGGGTAGTTTTGTTTGTAGTTAGTTTGATTTAATTTTCATAAAGCATGGGACTGGGCATCCCGGTGACCAGCCATTTTCTCGTGAGTGAGGAGCGGAGTCCACTCCTCTTGAGAATAACCTGCCTAGCATGGAAGATACAGACAGCCCTAGTTGATACATGAGCTATTCGAGCATACAAAACAGAATGTTTATTTGAAGGTTTAGAGTTTGGCACATACAAATTTACTTGGAACGGCAAGTAGATACCGTGTATAGGCAGGTATGGTGGACTCATATGGAACAACTTTGTGGTTTATGGAATTGGATGCACAAGCAGTATTCCCACTTAGTACAAGTGAAGGCTAGAAAAAGACTAGGAAGCGACCAGCTAGAGAGTGACAACAGTCATGAACATGCATTAAAATTAATTGACACCGAATGCAAGCATGAGTAGGATATAATGCACCATGAACATAAATATCATAGAGGCTTTGTTGATTTTGTTTCAACTACATGCGTGAACATGTGCCAAGTCAAGCCACTCGAATCATTCAAAAGAGGATACCAACCTATCATACCACATCACAACCATTTTAATAGCATGTAGGCACGCAAGGTAAACCATTATAAACTCCTAGCTAATTAAGCATGGCATAAGCAACTACAATCTCTAATTGTCATTGCAAATATGTTTCTTTCATAATAGGCTGAATCAGGAACGATGAACTAATCATATTTACAAAAACAAGAGAGGTTGAGTTCATACTAGCTTTTCTCATTTCAATACACTACAAGAATCTTGTTAATCCATGACAGATTCAATCTGTCACAGAACAATGAAAAACCGTCAAGGAGGGAGATCCATGACGGATTCAAGATCCGTCATGTATATCGCGTCATAATTTGACAACTGCACCACCATGACAGCTCCTAGCCATCACGGATCAGTCCCAGGCCCGCCCAGGCCCGGTCCTCCATGACAGACTAGTCCGTCATGGATTTACATGACATTGTACCAGTATATGTACCACACATGGCACCTACGTGGAGCTAGTGTAGATCTGACATATCATCCTGCCCTATTATTTATGTCCAGCCAAGCCATTACCCCATTTTTATTATGGCAGTTTAGTGCATTTTTTATAAAGCCCATGATATTCATCCAACCAGATACAACACGAACCAGTACACATAATCAATCAAGCATTCATAACACAAGTAATTTCCATTGAACATGCCAATAATTTAGCCATTTCATAAATTTCTATTCAATTATTTCACTGAGTAAAGGCCTTTTAAAATGTGCCCAAGAACACATCCAACATCAATTCACATGCCCTCAATAACCAGATTACATCAACAAATATACAACATTCTACAGACCCTCTTAATCATCAACTTCACCTCTACAGCTTCACCTCTACAGCTCAAACTTCCTTTGCGGCTCTCACCACCAAGGAAACCTGTAAACCAAAATGCTTCTGTTACAAAATGGCAAGTTGATTACAACAACAACAACAACAACAACAACAATGGTAATTATTGTCATCTGAACCATCTTTTTTATTTCACATGATTTGGATGTCACTCATGAGCTGTTGATAATAAAGGGACAAGGGAAGGAGACAAGTTATTGTTTCTGGAAAACTACTTGCAGTAAAACTACCATGGTTATGAACTAATTATGTGTATGTTTTTCTTATGTAAACATATACACCTATCTATACGTGTGAGAATACCTTAGGTGTACTATATTATCAAGAACAACGAAGTTTACTCCATATTACGAAAATATATTTTACAAAGAATTTAATGAAACTAATTCTGTGGTGCAGATGTTAATATATAGCAGATTATAAGTAATAGCATTCAATGGTAGAGAAAACAAGAATCAAATGAAATGTTCAAGGTGTAGACACTTTCAAAGTCACACTGCACTTAATTTTATTATTATTATATTTAGAATTGATAGAGAAAATCAACCATACCTAGAGAACTTATATAATGGGCTATGACAATATGATCTCTACCAGTAATGCAAGAAATAACAACCAGGCTGGAAGTAATGATGAATGTAAGAGCTATGCAGCCAACGACGGTTCACATAACATTCCAGGGAAGTATATCTAAACTATTATAAATTAGTTATGATTGAATACGTACTCTGGTGTGAGCATGCAGCAGTGTCTACTGTTGTTGATGAAGGTCCTTAAGAATTGATACACCTAGTTCATTTGTCTCCAGCATAGCTCTTCGTCTCTCTTTAACTCTGTCAGTGGACTGATTCGGTTGTCATATCAACCTTACTCACTGATCAGTGGACACCTGAGCCAGGAAATAATCCCCAAATACAGCATAAGTACTAGAAATAGCAAACATCGAGAACTTTGAGACACCACTTAAGAAATCAGAACAAGCATAATAATACTACATTAGTATATACACTTCACATCACTAGAGAAATATGTCAGACAAGGAACATTGTTTCCACAATACAAAAAGACAAAAATGCTACAACTTAAAACGACATCCAGTAATATACGTGCTAAAACAAACATCCATCAATACATAAAGTGGATAACTCCCTTTTCCGGATATATCAAACAGCCTTTTGGAAGTGATTGAACCCGTACAAAATTCCGTTTTATTCGGCAGTAAGAAGGGGTACAATTCTACTTTTCTCTTTTGGTTCTAGAAAGATACAAAAATGCACATCAGAATAGCAGATACGATTTTGTCGTAAGTTCTAAAATCTTACAGTACCTACAAACAAGAATAACAAAGTATATACACCAAAAACAGTGTCATCATTGACAAAAAATATACATGATGAGGAGAAATACAAATTTAATATATTGCATAGCTTATGTAATTACTTATAGTCATTAACGTACAAGCCGGATCAAGACACATTTGCACTAAAAGCTGAATCAAGACACATGAACACCAGGAGATGGTCAAATAAAAAAACATAGGAAAATAGTTATCTTATATTCAACATATCAATTGTTATGCAAAGATTTTGAAAAAAAATGAGGTTAATACAGCAATCTATCACCCAGAAGTGTTAGACCTTGGCCAAACATTTTCCCGTCCATCAGCTGCAGAACTTAAACCTGAGAAACGACAGTGTTAAACAACAAGGCATGAAGTTCAGTACATAATGAATAACAGAGGTCAGAGATGCTGGAAACATGAGACATGCTACGAGAAGTACGGTACTTTTCCAGTTTGATTAGGCAACCTCTTTTCAGTATGCATCGATCATCCACTAGGTTAACATATGCATCGATCATCCACTTTTAGCGTTATATATCATTTTTAATTAGGCATATGCTATATTCAGTGGAGGTCAACAATAAAACATATGCTACAGGACCAATTTTTTTAATCAAGATTTTGATCTGAGAACTTATATTCTCAGGTCAAGAATAAAACATATGTTCCACTGATCATCCACTTTCCCATGTCTCGCCCTGCACATGGGCCAACCTCTTTTCAGGCAGCGAAAAATAATTATGCATCGATCATCCACTAGGTGTCCAATATCATGTTATAAGTTCTCAGAATAAGTCAAAATAGTTGCCACTTGAGAGTCATCAATACCAACAGCAGTCAACTAAAACTACAGCTACATGATTGTCCATGTAATTTTAATCAAACCAAGAAAGCATCAGAAGTTTACTGACTATAGCCTAATTTGCTACTGTACTATAAATGTTATACAACAGGGATAAATATTGGGAAATATTATATCATGAGTTCTTGATGGGAAATATCCAAAATCAAGCCGAGGAGGGAGGCAGAGGTAGCAGTGCTCACCGGAGAGGATTGTAGGCATGGCAGCGGTTGCAGTGCAGGCCAGACAATGTCGTCGTGCGACAGAGGAGGTCACCACAGGAAGAATGTGACGCCCCCGATTTGACCGTACACTAATCATGCACGCAAATGTGTACGATCAAGATCAAGGACTCACGGGAAGATATCACAACACAACTCTACAATTAAAAAAAAATCATACAAGCATCATATTACAAGCCAGGGGCCTCGAGGGCTCGAATACAAGAGCTCGATCATAGACGAGTCAGCGGAAGCAACAATATCTGAGTACAGAACATAAGTTAAACAAGTTTGCCTTAAGAAGGCTAGCACAACCTGGGATACAGATCGAAAGAGGTGCATGCCTCCTGCCTGGGATCCTCCTAACTACTCCTGGTCGTCGTCAGCGGGCATCACGTAGTAGTAGGCACCTCCGGTGTAGTAGGAGTCGTCGTCGACGGTGGCGTCTGGCTCCTGGGACTCCAACATCTGGTTGCGACAACCAGAGGAAAGGGATAGAGGGAAAAGGAGGGAAAGCAACCGTGAGTACTCATCCAAAGTACTCGCAAGCAAGAAGCTACACTACATATGCATGGGTAAATGTGTAAAGGGCCATATCGGTGGACTGAACTGCAGAAAGCCAGAATAAGAGGGGGATAGCTAATCCTTTCGAAGACTACGCTTCTGGCAGCCTCGTCTTGCAGCATGTAGAAGAGAGTAGACTGAAGACCTCCAAGTAGCATCGTATAGCATAATCCTAACCGATGATCCTCCCCTCGTCGCCCTGTGAGAGAGCGATCACCGGTTGTATCTGGCACTTGGAAGGGTGTGTTTTATTAAGTATCCGGTTCTAGTTGTCATAAGGTCAAGGTACAACTCCAAGTCGTCCTGTTACCGAAGATCACGGCTATTCGAATAGATTAACTTCCCTGCAGGGGTGCACCACATACCCCAACACGCTCGATCCCATTTGGCCGGACACACTTTCCTGGGTCATGCCCGGCCTCGGAAGATCAACACGTCGCAGCCCCACCTAGGCACAACAGAGAGGTCAGCACGCCGGTCTAAACCTAAGCGCACAGGGGTCTGGGCCCATCGCCCTTAGCACACCTGCACGTTGCGTACGCGGCCGGAAGCAGAACTAGCCCCCTTAATACAAGAGCAGGCTTACGTTCCAATCCGGCGCGCGCCACTCAGTCGCTGACGTCACGAAGGCTTCGGCTGATACCACAACGCCGGGATACCCATAACTACTCCCGCGTAGATGGTTAGTGCGTATAAACCAAATGGCCAAACTCAGATCAAATACCCAGATCTCGTTAAGCGTGTTAAGTATCCGCGAACGCCGACCAGGGCCAGGCCCACCTCTCTCCTAGGTGGTCGGAACCTGCCCTGTCGCTCCGCCTCAAAGATCCACTCGCGGGTGCTCCTCAAGCCGACCCGTCTTTAGTCACCACATGTATCATGTATAAGGTATATAGTATATACCCGTGATCAACTCCCGAGTGATCACGGCCCGATAGTATAGCATGGCAGACGGACAAGGATGTAGGGCCACTGATGATAAACTAGCATCCTATACTAAGCATTAGGATTGCAGGTAAGGTAACAACAGTAGTAGCAAGGACAGGCTATGCATCAGTATAGGATTAACGGGAAGCAGTAACATGCTACACTACTCTAATGCAAGCAGTATAGAGAAGAGTAGGCGATATCTGGTGATCAAAGGGGGGGCTTGCCTGGTTGCTCTGGCAAGAGAGAGGGGTCGTCAACTCCGTAGTCGTACGGGGTAGCAGCGGCGTCGGTCTCGGTGTCTAGAGAGAGAAGAGGGGGAAGAAACAATAAATATAATGCAAGCATATGCATAGTGATGCATGACAAGACAAGTTACGGCGTTAGAGGTGCCCTAACGCGGTAGTAGGTGATACCGGTGAAGGGGGATAACATCCGGGAAAGTATCCCCGGTGTTTCGCGTTTTCGGACAGAGGAGCCGGAGGGGGAAAGTTGCGAGTTCGATAGGTTAGAGGGGTGTGGCGGACGAACGGGTTGCGTATCCGAATTCGTCTCGTCGTTCTGAGCAATTTTCATGTTGAAAATATTTTAATCCGAGTTACGGATTAAAAGATATGATTTTCTAAAGATTTTATTAATTTCTGGAATTTAATTAATTATTTAAATTAATTCGAAAAACGGATTAATGACATCAGCATGATGTCATGCTGACATCAGCAGTCAACTCTGTTGACTTGGTCAACCTGACCAGTGGGTCCAGTGGGACCCACCTGTCATACACTGTTTATGTTAATTAGGGTTTAATTAACCTAACTAATTGATTAGATTAATTAGTGATTAGGTTAATCTAATTATAATTAATTCACTTAATTAATTCCTTAATTAATTAATTAATTATTATTATTATTATTATTATTTATTTTTAATCTTCTTTTTTTTTCGTTCCGGGGGCGTGGGCCCCGTTTGGCAGTGGCCCGAATGGCCTAACGGGCGCTGGGCGCCGGGCGGTACGGGCGACGAGCGCCAGCCCGATAGGGCGCCGCGGGGCAACGGGCGAAGGGGCGGGCGCGTGGCCTGGCGTCGGTGGCCGTGGCCACAGCCGGAGCGCGGGGAGGTTGTGGCACAGGGGCAACCACGACTCGCGGGGCGCGCGTGGCGCGGCGCGCCGTCGGGCGCCGGCCGTAGCAGCAACGGCAAGGCGGAGGGAGGGTTGCGCGGGCGAGCGGAGCCAGGGCAGCACGGCAGGCGCGGGGCGGAGGCCGGCGCGGGCACAGCCTGGTCATGCACGGAGCAGGGCACCGGACGCAGCAACGGGAGGACGCGAACGGCGACTACGGCGAAAGGAATTGAGAGGGGGATCGTCGGTGGGGTCCCTCACCCGCGTTGCAGGGGAGGCCCGATGCAGGGCGAACGCGACGGCGGGGAGCGGTGGAGTCGAGGAGGCGTTCCGGCGGGGTCCGACAACGGCGCGTGGCGAGGCAGCGCCGGCGTCGAGCACGTCGGGTGGCGGGGAGGAGATGAGGAGGCGGGTGGCGAAGCGGCGTTCCAGGCGGCGACGGCGGGGGTTGGCGTGGCGGCGACGGAAGGGGGGCCCCTTCCGGTCCAGGAAAGGGGGAGGGGTGAGGACGACGGCGAGCGACGGACGGGGCGGCGCCGGTGATGCGTCGGGGAGGCGGCGATGGGTTCGGGCCCGATCCCGATTGGATCGGGGGGGGAGTGGGGGCGAGAGGAGAGGTGGGGAGTGGGGGGGTGAGTGGGGCGACGGGGTGGGGTTAGGGTTTCGGGGGTGTGGGTTAAGGGGGGGGTGGCCGGCTGGGCCTTTGCCCAGTTGGGCCGGTGGTGGCCTGGCCGGCTGGGCCGTCTGGCCCAGTGGGGGGGGGCCTTTTATATTTTTTTGTTTGTTTTCTGTTTTTTTTTATCTTTTCTGTTTTTATTTATTTATAAACACTTAGGCATTTTATAAAATGGTGAACCTTACACCATAATTATTTTTGTAATATTTGGCAACCACCGAACATTTTTGTTTTAATTTTTGAAAACTTTTTATTCTTTGCTTGATTTGAATTTGAATTTGAATCAGTTTCGAACTAGCACGAGACTAGGAACAGTAATCGAGGTGACGTGGCATCATTAGCAGAGGTTCACTGTAGCTTAATTACCCGGGCGTTACAAAACTCCTCCACTACAAGAAATCTCGTCCCGAGATTTAGGAGGTAGAAGGAAACAACGCGGGGTATTCATCACGCAGGCGATCCTCGCGTTCCCAAGTGGCTTCGTCTTCAGAGTGATTCGACCACTGGACTTTGAGGAACTTGATCGCCTTCTGACGTGTGCGGCGTTCAACTTGGTCAAGAATGCGGACCGGATGCTCTTTATAGGAGAGGTCTTGTTGCAATTCAAGCACTTCATGATCCACTGCTCGAATTGGGTCCTTGAAGCAGCGTCGGAGTTGTGACACATGGAACACATCGTGCACCTGAGAAAGGTTCGGCGGAAGCTCCAGTTGATATGCCACTTTACCACGCCTTTCGAGAATAGTGAAAGGACCAATATAGCGGGGAGCTAGCTTTCCCTTGATCCCGAAGCGGTGTGCACCCTTCATTGGTGTAACTCGAAGATAAGCCTTTTCGCCAGGTTGATAGACCATGTCTTGGTGATGACGGTCATACTGACTTTTCTGACGTGACTGAGCAGTCTTGAGATTCTCGCGAATAATGCGAACTTGTTCTTCGGCCTGTTGTATAATATCCGGACCAAAGAGTGGACGTTCCCCAGTTTCTGACCAGTTCAGAGGGGTTCGACACTTTCGTCCATATAGCACTTCGAAGGGGGACATCTTTAGACTAGCTTGATAGCTATTATTATAAGAGAACTCGGCATATGGAAGAGATTCCTCCCATTTCTTGCCGAATGATATTACACAAGCTCGAAGCATGTCTTCGAGAACTTGGTTGACACGTTCAACCTGTCCTTGCGACTGAGGATGAAACGCAGTACTGAACGACAGATGAGTTCCCATAGCTTCTTGGAAACTCGCCCAAAACCTTGAAGTGAATAAGCTGCCACGGTCTGAACTGATAACCAGTGGGATACCGTGAAGTGAAACAATTCTGGCCATGTAGAGAGTAGCAAGCTGACTAGCCGTGATTGTCTCTTTGACCGCCAGAAAATGGGCAACTTTGGAAAGCCGGTCAATGACGACAAGAATAGCATCATTACCTTTCTGAGATTTGGGAAATCCAGTGACGAAGTCCATTTCAACATGGTCCCATTTCCATTCAGGAATAGAGATAGGTTGCAGAGTTCCAGCAGGCCTTTGATGCTCTGCTTTGATTCGGCGACAAATGTCACACTCAGCAACATAACGAGCAATGTCCTGCTTCATATTAGACCACCAGAATCTTTGACGAATATCCTGGTACATCTTTGTACTACCAGGATGGATGGACAGAGGCGTGTCATGGGCTTCTTGCATAACCCTTTTAGTCTTATCCAGGTTTTTCTTCGAACATGGTACCACTAGGCGGCCTTTGAAATACAAGGCGCCATCGTCGGCGATCGTGAAGAATGAGGGCTTTCCTCTTTTGAGGTCGCGCTTAATCTTGAGGACTTCATCGTCACACTTCTGTATCCATTTGATGGTGTCCACAAGATCTGGTTTCGCAACCTGCGTATTGAGAGAACCCTTGGAAACAACATGGAGGTTCTGTTTGGGGAAACCTTCGGGAGGGGGAGCGAGTGATCCCGGAGGAACAATATGGAGGTTCAGCCTTCTAAATTCTTCGGTAAGCGAGGGCTGAACCTTATGAACCTGGAGGTGGTTGCAGTAAGACTTGCGGCTCAAGGCATCAGCCATCACATTAGCCTTGCCGGGGGTATATGATATATCCACGTCAAAGTCTGCAACAGTCTCCATCCATCTCTGCTGGCGTAGGTTCAAATCTGGCTGAGTAAACAGATACTTCAGACTTTGATGGTCGGTGAAGATCTCGCAAAGATTACCGAGAAGGTAATGTCGCCACTGCCTCAGTGCATGAATGACAGCAGCAAGCTCGAGGTCGTGAACCGGGTAGTTTTCTTCGTTTGGGCGCAATTGACGAGAGGCATAAGCAATCACTCTGCGCTCTTGCATTAGAACACAGCCTAATCCTTGACGGGAAGCGTCGCAGTAAATGATGAAGTCCTTCTTAGTATCAGGTGGTGCAAGCACGGGGGCAGAAGTCAACTTGTCTTTGAGCGCCTGGAAACTTTCCTGACACTTGTCTGTCCAGTCGAACTTGACACCCTTATGCAACAAATTAGTCAGAGGCCTGGCAATCTTGGAGAAGTTCTCGACGAATCGACGACAATAGCTGGCGAGACCGAGAAAACTTCGGACTTGCTTCACATTCTTCGGAGGAGTCCAATCGAGAATAGCCTGAACTCGTTCAGGGTTGACGGCAATACCATCTTTGGAGATGACATGCCCAAGATAGGTTACTTCGGGAAGCCAGAATTCACACTTGGAATACTTAGCATACAGCTGATGTTCTCGAAGCTTCTCTAGCACAAGACGCAGATGTCCAGCATGTTCTTCCTCGTTCTTGGAAAATACAAGGATATCGTCCAGATAAACCACGACGAACTTGTCGAGGTAATCCATGAATATATAATTCATCAGACGAGAGAAGGTGGCTGGAGCATTCGTTAAACCGAATGACATGACGGTGTACTCGTATGATCCATACCGAGTCACGAAGGCAGTTTTTGGGATGTCCTCTTCACGAACACGGATCTGGTGGTAACCCAACCTCAAATCGAGTTTGGAGAACACTGATGAGCCAGCCAGTTGATCATAAAGATCATTGATCCGAGGAAGAGGATATTTATTCTGAATGGTAGCTTGGTTTATAGGACGGTAGTCTTGGACTAATCGGTTTGTCCCATCCTTTTTCTTAACAAAGAGAGAAGGTGCTCCCCAAGGAGAGCAACTAGGACGAATGAAACCTTTGACAAGAGATTTGTCGATTTCCTCCTTAAGCTCAATGAGTTCATGCGGCGGCATCTTATAGGGTCGTTTGGCTATAGGGGTGGTGCCGGGTTTCAAATCGATGATGAATTCGACAGCTCTAGCAGGGGGAATCCCTGGAAGTTCTTCTGGGAAGACATCTTGGAATTCACGAACGACGGGAATGTTTTCAATGCCCTCGAGTGGTGCAGCGTTCAACGCATTCAAGGCATAAAGACGTGCCTCGGCGTTCTGAACTAGATGAGCTTGGTAAGCTATTATTTCGTCAGAAGGGTGTAGCAGATGGACGACCTTAGTGGCGCAAACTATAGAAGCAGTATGCGCTTTCAACCAATCCATTCCCAGAATGAGGTCGATGTTAGACGACTTCAGGATAATGGGAGAGGCATAGAATTCCAGCCCTTCGATTTCCACGGGGACATCGATGCCAACCAGTGAGGTTTGACATTGTCCCACGGGGGTTTTTACCAATACCGAAGCGTTCATCTCCTCACATTTAACGTCATGCTTGTATGCAAAATCTTCTGACATGAATGAATGCGATGCCCCTGAATCGAATAAAACAGATGCAGGTACTGAGTTTACGAGGAGTGTACCCATCACGGTAGCAGGCTGGTCTTGAGCTTCGCTCAGATCAACGTGGTTGGCATGAACACGACCATAAGACTTGGCATTGTTGCTGCGGGGCTGGTTGCTTCCACGGCCAGTTGCTGGAAGGGTCAGTTGATTCTGGTTTTGATTGCAATCCCTAGCACGGTGACCTGGCTGACCACACTTGTAGCAGAGGCCATTATTGGGAGTGGGAACAGGAGCTTGTGGTGGTGGAGCTGGAAGTCTTGTCTGCCTAGTTGGAAGAGCAGGCAGACGAGGTGCAGCATAGGACTGCCTTGGGGCAGGTGCATCTGGCTGGTACATGCTGTTGGGGATCCATATCTTGCGCTTCTGCGAGGACGGGCCCGAAGATGAGCCCGTGTCACGGCTGCGCTTGTGAGAGCTCTGGTATTCCTGCAGACCAGTTTCGACGTTGATGGCTTTGTTCACCAGAGTGGCGAAATCAGCAAAGTCGTGCACTAGAAGTGCGAGCTTGATGTCAGCTTGAAGGCCATCACGGAACTTCTCCTGTCTGCGTGCATCAGTTGCGATGTCTTCTTCAGCATAGCGGGACAAGTCAAGAAACTCCCGCTGGTAAGCTTCCACAGTTTTATTGCCTTGGGTGAGGTTGCGGAACTCACGCTTCTTCCGGTCCATAACTCCCTGAGGAATGAAGCGAGCACGGAAGGCAGCTTGGAAGTCTGGCCAGGTGATGATTGTTCCAGCTGGCAGAGTACGCCTGTGGCTATCCCACCATTGAGCTGCGGGTCCTTTCAGGAAGAAGGAAGCAAAGGTGACATAGCTGGCAGGGGCTACATCAGCAGACTCCATCTCATAGGTGATGTCACGGAGCCAGTCATCAGCATCCAGAGGCTGAGTTGAGCTGCGGTACACAGTTGGGTTCAGGCGCATGAAATCCTGCAGAGTTACTGGGGCTGGCTGCTGGTTCATATTGGGGCGAGGAAACTGAGCCATAATATTCTCCATGAACTGACGATTCAGCTCAAACTGTTGCATCATCCCAGCCATGTACTCAGGTGGTGGTGGGGCGTTGCCACCACGACCACGACCACGACCACCTGGTCTAACCATCCTGCTAATATATAACAGGGGTAGTTCAGTATTGAGAAATGTGCAAAGACGAGAATCATTCATGATGAAACATGCACAACGAAAGCAGCACGATAGATACTACATAGTAGTCGGCATATCTTACAAAAGAGATCATGCATGGAGTTCGTTACACAGAGTCTGGTACATAGACTAAGACATCATAGGTGGCACACAGGCTCGCGGCGAATGCAGCTAACACTAACAAACAAGTCTACGTCAGTCCCATGCGGTACTGCGGAGGTAGGTGTAGCCCGACAGCTGGTAGTGACGCGAAGGGAAGACCTCCACGCGAGTAGCCTGGGGCCCACGGATACTCTGGTGCGGAACCCGATGCGCAGGTGGCAGGAGAGGACCCAATGCAGGAGAGTAGCCTCCCACATCTGGCCAGCCGACGCCCTGGGGCATCACGGTCCGGGCAGGGTAGATCGCAGAACGTGACAGCTCCCCAGATCCGACGAAGGGGTGCAGCATCGTCAGAGCACGGTAGAGGTGCTGACGAGTGGTGTACAACTCGTGGCGAAGAGCTCGGTTAGCTCGATCCAGCCCATCAGCATGCAGAACCAGGTTCTGATGGTAGAAGGGCTCTCGGGTGACAGTGGAGTAGGCAGCAGTGTAGTATCCCTCCGCACCAACATCGGATGCGATAGCAATGTGCCTGAAGGGGGAGGTATCCAACTCCTGACACTCTCCACGAAGACGTGTCAGAGCAGCATAAGCAGCATCGTGGACCGCCATATCGATAGTCACTCCAACACCATGAGCAGTGTGCAGCACGGTAGTGGAGTCATACTCCCGAGAGTAGAGGTGGACGATGGCACGGTACTGCTCCTGGTTGAAGTCCTGATACTCCTCATAGACGGTGTACTCAGGGTGCCAGCGATAACCCAGATAGGTCATCATCTCAACCAACACAGCAGGTGACCCTGAGGCACCAATGGCCGTCGTGTGGCGCACGACCTGCCTCGTGGGTTCCATCTGAAAACATAGATGTTTTCACAGGAGTCAAATGACAATGTGGATAATGTTCAAATACAATTCTAAAGAATAACTAGGGCTTATCCAACTTTGGGGTGAATGTCGTAATGGGATCCTAGTGTCAGAGTTAGTAAATTCGTTTAACCCGAGTAGAAGAGAGTTCAGAGTCCCAGAGTAAAGGTCGAGGAGTAAAAGATACTAGTACCACCCGATGGCGACATGGGCCCGTAAGGCACACAGCCAAGTTAGTAAAAGTTTTTACAATGTCTAGACTCGACTTCGGCCAAGGAGTGTGGAAGGGGAGTTCCTACAGGCAGTCGGCTCTGATACCAACTTGTGACGCCCCCGATTTGACCGTACACTAATCATGCACGCAAATGTGTACGATCAAGATCAAGGACTCACGGGAAGATATCACAACACAACTCTACAATTAAAAAAAAATCATACAAGCATCATATTACAAGCCAGGGGCCTCGAGGGCTCGAATACAAGAGCTCGATCATAGACGAGTCAGCGGAAGCAACAATATCTGAGTACAGACATAAGTTAAACAAGTTTGCCTTAAGAAGGCTAGCACAACCTGGGATACAGATCGAAAGAGGTGCATGCCTCCTGCCTGGGATCCTCCTAACTACTCCTGGTCGTCGTCAGCGGGCATCACGTAGTAGTAGGCACCTCCGGTGTAGTAGGAGTCGTCGTCGACGGTGGCGACTGGCTCCTGGACTCCAGCATCTGGTTGCGACAACCAGAAGGAAAGGAAAGGGCGAAAAGGAGGAGAAAGCAACCGTGAGTACTCATCCAAAGTACTCGCAAGCAAGAAGCTACACTACATATGCATGGGTAAATGTGTAAAAGGCCATATCGGTGGACTGAACTGCAGAAAGCCAGAATAAGAGGGGGATAGCTAATCCTTTCGAAGACTACGCTTCTGGCAGCCTCCGTCTTGCAGCATGTAGAAGGGAGTAGACTGAAGTCCTCCAAGTAAGCATCGCATAGCATAATCCTAACCGATGATCCTCCCCTCGTCGCCCTGTGAGAGAGCGACCACCGGTTGTATCTGGCACTTGGAAGGGTGTGTTTTATTAAGTATCCGGTTCTAAGTTGTCATAAGGTCAAGGTACAACTCCAAGTCGTCCTGTTACCGAAGATCACGGCTATTCGAATAGATTAACTTCCCTGCAGGGGTGCACCACATACCCAACACGCTCGATCCCATTTGGCCGGACACACTTTCCTGGGTCATGCCCGGCCTCGGAAGATCAACACGTCGCAGCCCCACTAGGCACACAGAGAGGTCAGCACGCCGGTCTAAATCCTATGCGCAGGGGTCTGGGCCCATCACCCATTGCACACCTGCACGTTGCGACGCGGCCGGAAGCAAGAACTAGCCCCCTTAATACAAGAGCAGGCTTACGGTCCAATCCGGCGCGCGCCACTCAGTCGCTGACGTCACGAAGGCTTCGGCTGATACCACGACGTCGAGTGCCCATAACTGTCCCCGCGTAGATGGTTAGTGCGTATAGGCCAGTAGCCAGACTCAGATCAAATACCAAGATCTCGTTAAGACGTGTTAAGTATCCGCGAACGTCGACCAGGGCCAGGCCCACCTCTCTCCTAGGTGGTCGGAACCTGCCCTGTCGCTCCGCCTCAAAGATCCACTCGCGGGTGCTCCTCAAGCCGACCCGTCTTTAGTCACCACATGTATCATGTATAAAGTATATAGTATATACCCGTGATCAACTCCCGAGTGATCACGGCCCGATAGTATAGCATGGCAGACGGACAAGAATGTAGGGCCACTGATGATAAACTAGCATCCTATACTAAGCATTAGGATTGCAGGTAAAGGTAACAACAGTAGTAGCAAGGACAGGCTATGCATCAGGATAGGATTAACGAACAGTAACATGCTACACTACTCTAATGCAAGCAGTATAGAGAAGAGTAGGCGATATCTGGTGATCAAGGGGGGGCTTGCCTGGTTGCTCTGGCAAGAGAGAGGGGTCGTCAACTCCGTAGTCGTACTGGGTAGCAGCGGCGTCGGTCTCGGTGTCTAGCGAGAGAAGAGGGGGAAGAAACAATAAATATAATGCAAGCATATGCATAGTGATGCATGACATGACAAGTTACGGCGTTAGAGGTGCCCTAACGCGGTAGTAGGTGATACCGGTGAAGGGGGATAACATCCGGGAAAGTATCCCCGGTGTTTCGCGTTTTCGGACAGAGGAGCCGGAGGGGGAAAGTTGCGAGTTCGATAGGTTAGAGGGGTGTGGCGGACGAACGGGTTGCGTATCCGGATTCGTCTCGTCGTTCTGAGCAACTTTCATGTTGAAAATATTTTAATCCGAGTTACGGATTAAAAGATATGATTTTCTAAAGATTTTATTAATTTCTGGAATTTAATTAATTATTTAAATTAATTCGAAAAACAGATTAATGACATCAGCATGATGTCATGCTGACATCAGCAGTCAACTCTGTATGACTTGGTCAACCTGACCAGTGGGTCCAGTGGGACCCACCTGTCATACACTGTTTATGTTAATTAGGGTTTAATTAACCTAACTAATTGATTAGATTAATTAGTGATTAGGTTAATCTAATTATAATTAATTCACTTAATTAATTCCTTAATTATAATTAATTATTATTATTATTATTATTATTATTTATTTTTAATCTTCTTTTTTTTCGGGGGCGTGGGCCCCGTTTGGCAGTGGCCCGAATGGCCTAACGGGCGCTGGGCGCCGGGCGGTACGGGCGACGAGCGCCAGCCCGATAGGGCGCCGCGGGGCAACGGGCGAAGGGGCGGGCGCGTGGCCTGGCGTCGGTGGCCGTGGCCACAGCCGGAGCGCGGGGAGGTTGTGGCACAGGGGCAACCACGACTCGCGGGGCGCGCGTGGCGCGGCGCGCCGTCGGGCGCCGGCCGTAGCAGCAACGGCAAGGCGGAGGGAGGGTTGCGCGGGCGAGCGGAGCCAGGGCAGCACGGCAGGCGCGGGGCGGAGGCCGGCGCGGGCACAGCCTGGTCATGCACGGAGCAGGGCACCGGACGCAGCAACGGGAGGACGCGAACGGCACTACGGCGAAAGGATGAGAGGGGGATCGTCGGTGGGGTCCCTCACCCGCGTTGCAGGGGAGGCCCGATGCAGGGCGAACGCGACGGCGGGGAGCGGTGGAGTCGAGGAGGCGTTCCGGCGGGGTCCGACAACGGCGCGTGGCGAGGCAGCGCCGGCGTCGAGCACGTCGGGTGGCGGGAGGAGATGAGGAGCGCGGGCGGCGAAGCGGCGTCAGGCGGCGAGGCGGGGGTTGGCGGCGGCGACGGAGGGGGCCCTTCCGGTCCAGGAAAGGGGGAGGGGGTGAGGACGACGGCGAGCGACGGGCGGGGCGGCGCCGGTGATGCGTCGGGGAGGCGGCGATGGGTTCGGGCCCGATCCCGATTGGATCGGGGGGGGAGTGGGGGCGAGAGGAGAGGTGGGGAGTGGGGGGTGAGTGGGGCGACGGGGTGGGGTTAGGGTTTCGGGGGTGTGGGTTATGGGGGGGGTGGCCGGCTGGGCCTTTGCCCAGTTGGGCCGGTGGTGGCCTGGCCGGCTGGGCCGTCTGGCCCAGTGGGGGGGGTCCTTTTATATTTTTTTGTTTGTTTTCTGTTTTTTTTTATCTTTTCTGTTTTTATTTATTTATAAACACTTAGGCATTTTATAAAATGGTGAACCTTACACCATAATTATTTTTGTAATATTTGGCAACCACCGAACATTTTTGTTTTAATTTTTGAAAACTTTTTATTCTTTGCTTGATTTGAATTTGAATTTGAATCAGTTTCGAACTAGCACGAGACTAGGAACAGTAATCGAGGTGACGTGGCATCATTAGCAGAGGTTCACTGTAGCTTAATTACCCGGGCGTTACAAAGAACGTCCGGGCCGGCCCAGCCCAATGCGCGCAAGTGCACAGAGCTCAAGGGTGCCATTCAGGAGGAGGAGATGGCGCGAGGGAGCGCAATGTACGACAGAGAGGAACCGCTGGAGATGCGCCTGCGACGGACACGATGCTGCAGTCGAAACCCTAGCCGTGGGCTATGGGTCATGGACGAGCACCGGAGGCCGGGAGCGGCGGATCCAGTCGTACTGGGGAATAGATGGGTCGGGGACAAGGTCGTGAGCGTGCTGCGCAGTGGTGGACGTCGCCGGAATCGGCGGGCGTTGGTGGCGCACGGATTCGTATGAGAGAGAGATGGGTCACAAGAGGGATGGATGGGTGGGGGTTGTGACAGATCTAGCAGCCACCGGAGCTGCGAGGTTAGAGGTGGGGAGGGCCGTCGGCGAGCTGAGAGAGGAGGGAGGCGGCGAGCTGAGGGAGGAGGGTGGGGGCGTTGTGTGGGAGACGATGTGGAATGGGAGGTGGCTGCGGAGGAGGGAGAGGGGCGGAAGAGGAGCGTTTTAGGGTTAGGTTTTTATACAGGGAACAATTAGTCGGGCTTTAGCAGGCTTCAACGGGCTTGCGCGGCTGTACCAACAAATCCATGACGGTATCTAAAGACGTCATCAGAAATCCGTCATGGACTAACAGATTTCTTGTAGTGATAAGTTCATCATATAATCATCATTATTTCTTTTCACTTGCACGACCGAATAGTGTGGATAATAATAATAGTGCACGTGCATTGGACTAAGCTGGAATCTGCAAGCATTCAATTCAAGAGAGAACACAAGGTAATATGGGCTCTTTATCAGATCAACAATAATGCATATAAGAGCTGCTCAACATTTTCATTATGGTCTTGTCCTCTTGACCCCCAAAGAACAAGAAAAGTAACAAAACTATTTACACGAGAAAGCTCCCAACAAGCAAAAGAAGAACAAGAAATATTTTTGGGTTTTCTTTTTAATTACTACTACTACTACAGCCATGGAAAGTAAACTAACTAAAAGCTACAACTAATTTTCAAACACACAAGAAGAAAGCGGGAAAATGAAAATAAACTAGCATGGATGATACAATGAAAAAGTATAAGCACCGACAACTAGCATGAGTGTGTGAACAGGAATGTAATGTCAGTGAGAGATACGTACTCCCCCAAGCTTAGGATTTTGGCCTAAGTTGGTCTACTGCCATGGCTGGCCTGGTGGATATCCAAAGTTGTAGTTGGGGTCGTACTATGATGCAACAGCTATTGCCTCATGAGCTGCCGCTTGGAGGTGAGTTGTCTCTGTCCTCCTCTTATACTCGTTGGCCTCCTCCCTGGTTATAACATATCTTCCCTTTGCCTGAAAGTCAAAGAAAGCGGGAGCAGGGAGAGCGACGTGATAGGTGCGTCGTCTGTCAAAGATTAGTCAGTACAAGAGGGATTGGTCGTTCCTCTGAACAAGCTAATGATGAACCATAGCATCATAATCTAGATAAGAAGGAGGCAACTCAATATCATCTCCACGTATGGGTATCTCAAGAAAATTAGCTATATGAGTTGCATAAATTCCACCAAAGAAATCTCCATGAATACGATTATTATGCAACCTACATGCAGCAATAGCCCCCAAGTTGTATTGTCTATCTCCTAAAATAGCGCTCCTGAGAACGCTAAGATCAGGTACACACATGTGACATGCTTCATCTTTACCGTTTATGCACCTTCCTATGAAGAGAGCAAAATAATGTATAGCAGGAAAATGAATGCTCCATATGGTGGCTTGTGTTACATCTCTAGATTCCCCCACACTTATACTAGCAAGATAATCTCTAAATTCAGATTTGCGAGGATCACTAACATC
This sequence comes from Triticum urartu, assembly GCF_003073215.2. Classification (NCBI taxonomy): domain Eukaryota; kingdom Viridiplantae; phylum Streptophyta; class Magnoliopsida; order Poales; family Poaceae; genus Triticum; species Triticum urartu. Next base: position 229,627,193 of record NC_053023.1, on the reverse strand, counting down.
ACCCCACTGCGGAAGTTTACAAGAAGTGGTAAAATATTCTAAGTCCATTGTATAAGATTTATCATAAAGATCAAACAGGACAGTGTGAGAATTACGTGAAGATGAAAATTTGAACCTTCTCAGAAAGGAATCAGTTAGGTGATAGTATTGAGGGAACTTATCTAGCACGAAGCCCTCGAGTTCAGCATTACGCACATATGCATCAAATTCCTCCTTAATTCCTGCTCAGACCATGAAATCGTCTGACGGCCATTCACAAGGCCGCACTTGAGCTTCTCTTGGTGGTTCCTCGTTCGCATCGCGTATTGCGGGTCTGGGTCCTTGCTTCCTTGAAGAACCACCTTGGTACATTTTTCTAAACATATTTCTTCCTCTAAAAAATTTCTGAATTTTTTAGTAACTTCACAAAAAAGTGAATCAAACTCAACAATATTGATAGCAACTACTCCTACAAATGCCTAGAGGCAATATCATGCATTAAAACTACTTTTGACCATATAAATTTGACATGCAAGCTCAAGAATAGGGTCACCTAAGCAGCAAAAATTTGCAATGAATAAAGCACTAGAACAAAAACTAATTGGATCATTGGATGAGTCACATACCAAGGAACAATCCCCCAAAGCAGTTTTGTGAATGGAGCTTTGAGCAAGGAGATCGAAAATGGCAGCAAGATGAGCAAGAACTCGGGTTTGAGCTGGCTAGTGATTTTTTGGGAGGAAGAAGGAGTGTGTGGTGGCTGGAATAAGTGGAGGGGGGACACCATGGGCACATGAGCCAGGGGCGCGCCAAGGGGGGGGGGTGGGCGCGCCCTGGACCATCGTGACCAGGTGCTTGCTCCCCCCTGCTGTGTTCCCAGTGCCAGATATTCTCAAATATTCCAGAAAAAATCATATTTAAATTTCAGGGCATTTGGAGAACTTTTATTTTCGGGGTATTTTTTATTGCATGGGTAATTCAGAAACCAGACAGAAAAATACTATTTTTGCTTTATTTATTATAAATAACGGAAAGTAAAAAGACAGTACAGAAGGTTGTGCCTTCTAAATTCATCCATCCCATGCTCATCAAAAGGAATCCACTAACAAGGTTGATCATGTCTTGTTAACAAACTCATTTCGAATAACATGAAACCGGAGAATTTTCGAATAACACTATGTTACCTCAACGGGAATATGCACGTCCCCTACAATAAGAATATCATATTTCTTCTTGACGGTAGGAAGAGGAAATTCAAAACCTCCAATAGTAATTGTTGAAAAATTTCCAATAGAATTGATACTGTGGACTTGAGGTTGTTTCCTCGGAAAGTGTACCGTATGCTGATTACCATTAAAATGAAAAGTGACATTGCCTTTGGTGCAATTAGTAACAGCCCCTACAGTATTCAAAAAGAGTCTTCCAAGAATAATAGACATACTATCGTCCTCGGGAATACCAAGAATAACAAAGTCCGTTAAAATAGTAACGTTTGCAACCACAACAGGCACATCCTCACAAATACTGACAGGTATAGCAGTTGATTTATCAGCCATTTGCAAAGATATTTCAGTAGGTGTCAACTTATTCAAATCAAGTCTACGATATAAAGAGAGAGGCATAACACTAACACTGGCTCCAAGATCACATAAAGCAGTTTTAACATAGTTTCTTTTAATGGAGCAGGGTATAGTTGGTACTCCTGGATCTCCAAGTTTCCTTGGTATTCCACCCTTAAAAGTATAATTAGCAAGCATGGTGGAAATTTCAGCTTCCGGTATCTTTCTCTTATTTGTAACAATATCCTTCATATACTTAGCATAAGGATTCATTTTAAGCATATCAGTCAAACGCATATGCAAAAAGATAGGTCTAATCATTTTAGCAAAGCGCTCAAAATCCTCATCATCCTTTTTCTTGGATGGTTTAGGAGGAAAAGGCATGGGTTTCTGAACCCATGGTTCTCTTTCTTTACCGTGCTTCCTAGCAACAAAGTCTTTCTTATCATAACGTTGATTCTTTGATTGTGGGTTATCAAGATCAACAGCAGGTTCAATTTCTACATCATTATTATTGCTAGGTTGAGCATCAACATGAATATCATCATTAACATTATCACTAGGTTCATGTTCATTACTAGATTGTGTTTCAGCATTAGAAATAGAAATATCATTGGGATTCTCAGGTGTTTCTACAACTGGTTCACTAGAAGCAGGCAAAGTCCTATCATTTTTCTTTTTCTTCCTCTTAGAAGGACTAGGTACATCTACATTAGTTCTCTGAGAATCTTGCTCAATTCTCTTAGGATGGCCTTCAGGATACAAAGGTTCTTGAGTCATATTACCACCTCTAGTCATAACTCTAACATCATTATCATTCTTCTTATTATTTAATTCATTTAGCAAATCATTCTGAGCTTTATGTACTTGTTCTACTTGAGTGGTAACCATAGAAGCATGTTTACTAATAAGTTTAAGTTCACTTTTAACATTAGCCATACAATCACTCAAGTGTTCAATCATATAAGCATTATGTGTCAATTTTCTACCAAAATAAGCATTAAAATCTTCTTGCTTAACCATAAAGTTACCAAATTCATCTAAGCATTGGCTAGCAAACTTAGCAGGAGGGATTTCAGCTTTATCATATCTATAGAGAGAGTTTACCATTTCTACCTGTGTCGGGTTATCGAGACCGTGTGTTTCTTCAATATGTGATGAATTAAGACCATGCATTTCTTCAATAGGTGGTAAATTCTTAACATCTTCAGCTTTAGTACCTTTTTCTTTCATAGATTTCTTTGCCTCCTGTATATCTTCAGGACTGAGAAATATAATACCCCTTTTCTCCGGAGTTGGCTTAGGAGTTGGTTCAGGAAGTGTCCAATTGTTTTCATTAGTCAACATATTATTCAATAGAATTTCAGCTTGATCAACTGTTCTTTCCCTGAAAACACAACCAGCACAACTATCCAGGTAGTCTCTGGAAGCATCGGTTAGTCCATTATAAAAGATATCAACTATTTCATTTTTCTCGAGAGGATGATTAGGCAAAGCATTAAGTAATTGGAGAAGCCCCCCCATTAAGTAATGATTAGGCAAATGCATCTTATTCTTATGAGTGGGGAAATATTTAGCAGAGAAGTAGTAAATCATATCCTAGGGACTACGCACACAACCAGGATCAAGAGAATTAAACCATATCTTAGCATCACCCTTTAATGAGAACGGAAATAATTTAAGGATATAATAGTAGCGAGTTTTCTCATCATTAGTGAACAGGGTAGCTATATCATTTAATTTAGTAAGATGTGCCACAACAGTTTCAGATTCATAGCCATAGAAAGGATCAGATTCAACCAAAGTAATTATATCGGGATCAACAGAGAAATCATAATCCTTATCTATACCTACTAACAAAACAAGGTGCGTTTCGCCAATTTTTTCATCCGTTCACACAATTTTTATGTCTTCGTCTGCTAGAAAAAAAGGTTTTTCCAGAATTTCATACGTGGGCTGCACGCTATGGCCCAGCTAAACCAGCCCAGTTACTTTTCTAGCCTACGCAGCCATGAAAATTCTATTTTCCGCAGAGAGCGACAAATAGTTGGAGCTTCGCACAGGACAACCAATAATAGGCTGGCACATTTTTCTTTGTTTCTTTGTTTTACTTATATTTTTATTCTCCTTCTCCTATCTCTTTTTACCCTTTCATATTTATTTTGTTCAAAAAATATCCAGAATTAAAAAAAATCAAAATTTGGAAAATGTTCAGAATTCCAAAATTTTGTTGCTATTTGGAGAAATATTCGGAACTTGAAAAAAGTTTACCAATTTTTTTTAAAAAAATTATTGTTTTCCAAAATTGTTCGAGATTACTAAAAAGAAAATGGTATTTCAAAAAATGCTCCAAATTCAAAAATTATTCCTTGTTTAATGAAATTTTCACAATTCAGGTAATATTGCGTATAAAAGATACACATTTTTGAAAATATTATGAATTTTTAACACATGTTCCTATTTTTAAAGAATGTTCACAAATCCAAATAATGTCCTGTTTTTATTAATAAAGCTGGTGTTTTCAAAAAAATGTTTGTGTACTTTAAAAGATGTTTCTGTTTCAAATTTTGCTTGCATTTTTATGAAAGTGTACATAATTTTTAAAGACCTGTTCAGGATTTAAAAAATGGTTCATGTTTTCTACAATATGCAGATGGTTCATGCCTTAAAATCTCCTCTGTTAAAAGGAAAAGTAGATTGAATAATTCATGGGCCTTCTCTGGCGTACGATGACGTAACAGAACTCATAAATGCCTTCAATCAATGAATGAAAATATAGCGGATTGATTACTTCACACCCAGCAAAACCCATATGCTAAATGTTCCTTTTTCATGTGCACATAGGGTTTTGCTTGCACACATAATTGTCACTAATTTTAAATGCATATTATTTTTTCCTGTTGCAACGCACGACCATATGTGCTAGTCAGTAATACAGATAGGTGAAGTAGCATAAGCAGGATTATATTTCATTCTAGCATTCAAAGATTTTTCTTTCAGCTTAGCTAATAACTTCTTAAGATCAGATCTATCATTGCAGGCAAGAAAGTCTCTAGCAATTTCTTCATCCATAAGATAACCCTCAGGAACAACAGGCAATTCATATCTATGGGGAGAATCTTCATCATCACTTTCATCAATAGTATCAGTTACAATAATTTCATTCCCTCTAGCCCTAGAAAGTTGTTCATCAAGAAATTCACCAAGTGGCATAGTAGTATCAAGCATAGAAGTAGTTTCATCATAAGTATCATGCAAAGCACAAGTGACATCATCAATAACATGCGACATACCAGAATTAATAGTAGAAGCAGGTTTAGGTGTCGAAAGCTTACTCAAAACAGAAGGTGAATCAAGTGCAGAGCTAGATGGCAGTTCCTTACCTCCCCTCGTAGTTGAGGAAAAAATCTTGATTCTTTGATCTTTCAAGTTCTTCATAATGATAAGTAGATATAAATCCCAAGTGACTCAAAGAATAGAGTTATGCTCCCCGGCAACGGCGCCAGAAAATAGTCTTGATAACCCACAAGTATAGGGGATCACAACAGTTTTCGAGGGTAGAGTATTCAACCCAAATTTATTGATTCGACACAAGGGGAGCCAAAGAATATTCTCAATTATTAGCAGCTGAGTTGTCAATTCAACCACACCTGGAAACTTAATATCTGCAGCAAGGTATTTAGTAGCAAAGTAATATGATAGTAGTGGTAACGGTAGCAAAAGTAATATTTTTGGGTTTTATAGTGATTGTAACAGTAGCAACGGAAAAGTAAAAAAGTGAGGAACAATATATGAAAATCACACGGGCATCGAATTGGTAATGGAGAATTATCTCGGATGTGATTCTTCATGCAACAGTTATAACATAGGGTGACACAGAACTAGCTCCAATTCATCAATGTAATGTAGGCATGTATTCCGAATATAGTCATACATGCTTATGGAAAAGAACTTGCATGACATCTTTTGTCCTACCCTCCCGTGGCAGCGGGGTCCTATTGGAAACTAAGGGATATTAAGGCCTCCTTTTAATAGAGTACCGGACCAAAGCATTAACACATAGTGAATACATGAACTCCTCAAACTACGGTCATCACCGGTAAGTATCCCGATTATTGTCACTTCGGGGTTAACGGATCCTAACACATAATAGGTGACTATAGACTTGCAAGATAGGATCAAGAACTCTCATAGTGATGAAAACATAATAGGTTCAGAGCTGAAATCATGGCACTCGGGTCCTAGTGACAAGCATTAAGTATAGAAAAGTCATAGCAACATCAATCTCAGAACATAGTGGATACTTGGGATCAAACACTAACAAAACTAACTCGATTACATGATAAATCTCATCTGACCCATCACCGTCCAGCAAGCCTGTGATGGAATTACTCACGCATGGCGGTGAGCATCATGAAATTGGTGATGGAGGAAGGTTGATGATGACGATGGTGACGGATTCCCCTCTCCGAAGCCCCGAATGGACTCCAGATCAGCCCTCCCGAGAGAGTTTAGGGCTTGGCAGAGGCTCCGTATCGTAAAATGTGATGAACCGCCTCCATTCCAAAATAATCGTAGTTTTAGGATTTTCAAGAGTGAAGATTTGTGAAGTTTGACAAATCCTGAAAGTTCAATTCAAGAGATCCGAAAACGTTAATGCTTGTGCTCCTAAATATTGAACGAAGCGCCAAATAAGCATCTGGTCACCCGAAACAACACGAGGCTAATGTTTGGTGGTAGGAAATTACTGTCTTGACTCTGGCCTGTGTAGCCTATCGGCACGATGTCCAAAGGTCTAAACTGGGGTAGGTTTGTAACTTCACCAAGACGCCAGTCTCAACCGCCTCCGAGAAGCATTCATATGCCATGGGCGCCAAAACAACCATGCGCTTGGTCGAAATATACCCCGCCCACCATTTGGGACCCCTAAGATTATTGTCCTACCCCAAACCCACAATATGTCTGAAATTTTAGATGGGGGCAAAGTTTATAACTTCCCCAAATTTCAAACAAGCGCGTCCCAAACCAAAACATTATTCCCCCCTTAGTTGCCCCTCCCTCTATTTCCCCATTCATACTCTGTGGGCGCCAAAACACCCTCTCCACCGGCCGCGAAACCCCAGCCTCCTCCGTCCTCCACCTCATCGCACCCAATCCACCGCCGCCCTCCTCCATCATGCTGGAGCTGGTACCCCGACGTGGTTGTCCAATGCAACAGCAACTGCAATGCCCTCAAGGACTTACCAGCTGAAGCCGAGGTAAAGCTGCCTCCATGCCGCTGACACCGATGTGCGTCATACCAGAACCACTTCGACCACACCGTCCGGTCCATCACCGCTACCGCTCCACTATCGCAACAGTCCACCGCACCGGAGCTTTTCCCGCTACGTCATCGTTCGCCGCCTCGGATCTGGTTCCCCGCCGGCGATAGACGGCCACCGCACCACACTCAACAACTTGGCCATGGGTTCGTCCAAGGCTCCACCGTCCTCCACAACTTCTCGTTTCTAGCGAACCACAACAAGATTGTTAGAAAAACAGAAGGAGGACACAACACTACCAGCAGAAAGAGGTACTCCTCTTCCCTTAATCGTGCAAATCTTACGTCTCTGCTCACACCATATTGATGTCTACTACACAACCTTCTTCTTGTAGACGTTGTTGGGCCTCCAATTGCAGAGGTTTGTAGGACAATAGAAAATTTCCCTCAAGTGGATGACCTAAGGTTTATCAATCCGTGGGAGGCGTAGGATGAAGATGGTCTCTCTCAAACAACCCTGCAACCAAATAACAAAGAGTCTCTTGTGTCTCAAACACACCCAATACAATGGTAAATTGTATTGGTGCACTAGTTCGGCGAAAAGATGGTGATAGAAGTGCAATATAGATGGTAGATATAGGTTTTTGTAATCTGAAAATATAAAAACAACAAGGTAGCAAGTGGTAAAAGTGAGTGTAAATGGTAATGCAATGCATTGAAACAAGGCCTAGGGTTCATACTTTCACTAGTGCAAGTTCTCTCAACAATAATAACATAACTGGATCATATAACAATCCCTCAACATGCAACAAAGAGTCACTCCAAAGTCACTAATAGTGGAGAACAAAAGAAGAGATTATTGTATGGTACGAAACCACCTCAAAGTTGTTCTTTCTGATCGATCTATTCAAGAGTCCGTAGTAAAATAAGATGAAGCTATTCTTTCCGTTCGATCTATCCTAGAGTTCGTACTAGAAGAACACCTTAAGACACAAATCAACCAAAACCCTAATGTCACCTAGATACTCCAATGTCACCTCAAGTATCCGTGGGTATGATTATACGATATGCATCATACAATCTCAGATTAATCTATTCAACCAATAGAAAGAACTTCAAAGAGTGCCCCAAAGTTTCTACCGAAGAGTTAAGACAAAAACGTGTGCCAACCCCTATGCATAAGTTCACGAGGTCACGGAACTCGCAAGTTGATCACCAAAGCATACATCAAGTGGATCACGTGATATCCCATTGTCACCACAGATAAGCACATGCAAGACATACATCAAGTGTTCTCAAATCCTTAAAGACTCAATCCGATAAGATAACTACAAAGGGAAAACTCAATACATTACAAGAGAGTAGAGGGGGAGAAACATCATAAGATCCAAATATAATAGAAACGCTGATGATACATCAAGATTGTGCAAATCGAGAACACGAGAGAGAGAGAGATCATACACATAGCTACTGGTACATACCCTCAGCCCCGAGGGTGAACTACTCCCTCCTCCTCGTGGAGAGCACCGGGATGATGAAGATGGCCACCGGAGAGGGATTCCCCCCTCCGGCAGTGTGCCGAAATGGGTCTAGATTGGTTTTCGGTGGCTAAAGAGGCCTGCAGCGGCGGAACTCCCGATCTAGGTTTCTTTTTGGAAGTTTTGGTATATATAAGAGGTGTTGGCATCGGTAACAAGTCAAGGGGGTCTCCGAGGAGGCCACGAGGTAGGGGGCGCGCCCCCACCCTCGTGGTGGCCTCGGGACTCTTCTGGCCCATCTCCGGTACTCTGTGGGCTTCTTCTGGTCCAAAAAAGATGCCCGTGAAATTTCAGGTCAATTGGACTCCGTTTGGTTTTCCTTTTCTGCAGTACTCAAAAACAAGGAAAAAAACAAAAACTGGCACTGGGCTCAAGGTTAATAGGTTAGTCCCAAAAATCATATAAAATAGCAGATAAATGCATATAAAACATCCAAGGTTGATAATATAATAGCATGGAACAATAAAAAATTATAGATACGTTGGATACGTATCACGTATTCATCCCACAAAAGAAACTAGTGGGGCGCTTCTTATTGCATCTTCTTCATGATACTAAATGCACAAGGTTTCCTCCCATTTGCTATTTCACCTTGGCTAGAGGTCAGTAGCCTGCCTGGATTTCAATTCAGGGTCAGTTGAATCACAATTAAAAGAAGCAGCACCCGCTTAGGCGCGTGGAGCACCTAGTCCGCCTATTCGCCGGGAAAGCGGCGCATTGGTGTCTACCATAGGGGTGTGGGGAGCTGGATCTGCTTGCGCTCAATATGGAGGTCAATAGGCCTTGAAGGGATGGCCGGGGGGCGGTGGCAAGCATGGCAGTGCGGTGAGGTCGAGGGAGGGTGGAGGCAGGGGACTTCGCTGGTGGTCGCTGGCGTTTCGAGGAAGATTGTCAACACTGACTGGCTGGAGGTAGATGAAGCTGATCTGCCCGTTCTTTGTACATCAGACGGTGCAGAAAAAATTGACTTACCTATTTGTTTTAAGTCGACTCTTATTTTCATAGGACAACACCTTGTGGTGAGCTGGAGGAGCATCTGCATTTCCCAGCCATCCCTGTGGTCATATTTCACAATCCTAGAATCTAGTAATTTCGTGTGGCATGCCTGTTGTAGAGCTATCATATGTCTCCCGTCATTTATTTCTCACTGACATGCTATCTTCGACTTTTATAGTGTCCTACTTATGCACACACTTCACCCATACTCGCACTATTGTTTTTTTATGCATGGTTATTTCAGACTCTGACGCAGTGTTGATGAATACACAAAAGAAAAGACAGAAGTCGCTCCCGTGTAATTTGAAGATAAGCACTAAGTGTTTCAGCACTCTAAAGGGTGTAGTGTCAGCAGATGGGGACAGTAAACGTAGCTCTGCAGTTGATGATCTCAATTGCCACACACAACCATCCCAGGTGCTTGCTTTAACTTCACGCTGTAAAATGTGGTTGCATGTTGCATATGGTGTCTAGCTTGTATTGCTTCCAATTTTGTTAAATTGCATCTGCTTACTTTACACATTATACCTTTGATAATGACATGCCTTCCTGTTTTTGATACATACTACATATATCTATTAACCATGTCCGTACATCAAACTAATGCTCTTTTGTATCCCTCATCAATCACTTATGATGAGACAGTCACCCAAGTGGGTTACTGTGAGACGCGCTACTCGTTTAAAGAGTGCAGTGTCATCCTCCCCACATGATTCTCAAGAAACAACAAGGCTAAATGAAGATAGTCAACGTAACTCTCTAGTTGATGACCTCAATTACCCTACACCACCATCGTAGGTGCTTGCTCTTACTTGGCAGTGCGATATGTGGTTGCATGTTGCACATGGTGTCTACCTTGTAATGCTTCTAGTTAGGGTGTAAATTGCATCTGCTTAGTTAACACATTATACCTGTGAATATGACATGCCTTCCTGTTTTTGTTACATACTACGTCTTTCTATTAACCATGTTCTTACATCAAACTACTTTTCTTGTGTATCCCTCATCAATCACTTGTAACGAGACACCTTCAAGTTGATAGTGTAATATTGGTTGCATCTTGCATATCATTTCAAACATGTATTGCCTCTAATTTGTTGAAGTGCCACTTATAATGAGACACATCTAACTTGGTAGAGTAATTTTTGTTGGATCTTTCATATGGTGTCTAGATTAGATTGCTTCCAATTTATTGAAATGCCTTCTGCTTAGCATTTTTCGTACATATTCCATCCTCCTACAATGTGGTTTCCATACATAAAAGTTGTGTTCGTTAGTATCATGCATCAATGAATTTGGAAGTGTGAATGTCATTCCTTTTTCTTGTGTGTTTACTTGACAAGGCAAAATCTAAAATGACGAAGGCACGAAATGATGGTGGTCCTCTGGAGCAACCGAAACAGATGATCTCTGCAGATTCTCCTGCTACTCCTAGTGCAATGCAAGTTCCAAATCTCATCTCCCCTACTCCACAACCCCGGGTGCTTGCTCTAACATGGCAGTGTGATATCTGGTTGCATGTTGCATATGGTTCCTAGCTTGTATTGCTCCTAATTTGTTAAATTGTCTCTCCTTAGCTTACACATTATACATGTGAATATGACACGCCTTCCTATTTTTGGTACATACTACATCTGCCTATCACACCATGTTCTTACATCAAACTACTGTTCTTGTGTATCCTGCATCTATCGCTTATGATGAGACAGTCACGCTCGTGGGTTAGTATGAGACGCACTACTCTTATGAAGAGTGCAGTTTTATCCTCCCCACATGATTCTCAAGAAACAACAGGCCTAATGAAGATATTGAACACAACTATGTACTTGAAGACTGCATTTCCCCTACACCACCACCGCAGGTGCTTGCTCTAACTTCGCAGTGTGATATGTGGTTGCATGTTGCATACGGTGTCTAGATTGTAATGATTCTAATTAGGGTAAATTGCATCTGCTTAGTTTACACATTATACCTATGAATATGACATGCCTTCCTATCTTTGGTACATACTACATCTATCTGTTAACCAAGTTCTTACATGAAACTACCTCTCTTTTGTATCCTGCATCAATCACTTACGATGAGACACCTTTATTCGTTGCATATTGCATATTATTTCTAGTCTATTGCCATGTATTGCTCCTAATTTGGTCAAATACATTTATGAGGCCACCCTTTTAATTTGGCAGAGTGATATTGGTTTCATCTTTCATATGGTGTCTAGCTTGCATTGCTTCTAATTAGTTCAAACACCTTGTGCTTAGTTTACACTTTAGACATCATACATGTCAATATGTCATGTCGTCCTGTTTTTCATACGTAGTCCATCCTCCTATCATGCGGATGCCTTACATGAAAGTAGTGTTCGTCAGTATCAAGCATCAATGAGTTGTGAAGAGCAAATTTTATTCCTTCTTCTTGTGGGTTTGACTTGACAAGGCAAAATCAAAATAGAGTAAGTAAAAGAGTAAGGAAGGCGATGATGGTGGTCCTCTTCAGCAATGTAAATGGAGCATCTGTATGGATTCTCCTCGTACTGCTAGTGCATTACAAGTTCCAAGTCTCCGCTCCCCTACTCCACCATGCAAGGTGCTTGCTCTAACTTGGCAGTGTGATATATGGTTGCATGTTGCTTATGGTATCTAGCTTGTATTGCTTCTAATTAGTGTAAACTGCACCTACTTAGCTTACACATGATACGTGTGAATATGACACGCCTTCCTATTTTTGGTACATACCATATCTGTCTATCACACCATGTTCTTACATGAAACTACTCTTCTTATGTATCCTGCATCAGTCACTTATGATGGGACACCTTTAAGTTGGCAGTGTGATATTGGTTTGCGTCTTGAATATGATTTCTAGCATGTAGTGCTTCTAGTTTGATGAACGCCACCTATGATGAGATAGTTTTAACTTGGAAGAGTGATATTGATTGCACCTTCCATATGGTGTCTAGCTTGAAGTGCTTCAAATTTGTTGAAGTGCCTTCTGCTTAGTTACCACATAATAGGTGTGAATATGTCAATCCCTCCAATTTTTCATACATATTCCATCCTCTTATCAAGACTTTCCTTTCATCACAATAGTGTTCGTTGGTGTCATGCATGAATGAGTTTAGAAGAGCAAATTTTATTCGTTTTTCTTGTCGGTTTGACCTCACAATGCAAAATAAATAAAGCATAAGGAAATTGGTAATGCATTGGATGATGGTTGGTCCTTTCGAGCAACTGAAACGAAGGGTCTCTACAGATTCTACTCTGCCATCCTCCCAACAAGATTCGCAAGACAAGGCAAGGCTAGACAGTCAAAGTAGCTATGTAGATGATGAGCACATCTCCCCAACTCCACCATCACAAGTGTTTGCTCTAACTTGGCACTATTATATGTGGTTGCATGTTGTGTATGATGTATAGCTTGTATTGCTTATAACTTTGTTGAATTGCATCTGCTTACTTTACACATAATGCTTGTGAATATGACACGTGTTCCTGTTTTTGGTACATACTATATATGTCTATCACACCATGTTCTTACATGAAACTACTCTTCTTATGTATCCTGCATCAGTCACTTATGATGGGACACCTTTAAGTTGGCAGTGTGATATTGGTTTGCATCTTGAATATGATTTCTAGCATGTACTACTTCTAATCTATTGAAACACTAGACAGTTTGAAAATGGCAGAGTGATATTGATTGCATCTTTCATATGGTGCCTAGCTTGCAGTGCTTCTAATTTGTTGAAATGCCTTTTGCTTAGTTACCACATCATAGGTGTGAATATGTCACGCCGTCCTGTTTTTCGTACATATTCCATCCTCGTATCATGTGTTTGCCTTTCATCCGAGTAGTGTTCGTCAGTATCATGCATGAATGAGTTCTGGAGAGCGAAATATATTCCTTTTTATTATCGGTTTGAGTTCACAATGCGAAATCAATATAGCTGAAGGAAATTAGTAAGGTAGTGGATGATGGTGGTCCTTCGGAGCAACTCAAATAGAGGGTCTCTACAGATTCTACTCTGCCATCCTCCCAACAAGATTCGGAAGACAACACAAGGCTGGACAATCAATGTAGCTGTGTAGATGATGAGCACATCTCCCCTACTCCACCATCATAGGTGCTTGCTCTAACTTGGAACTATTATATGTGGTTGTGTGTTCCGTATGATGTCTAGTTTGTATTTCTTCTAATTTTGTTGAATTGCATCTGCGTAGCTTACAACTTATACCTGCAACAATCACTTACCCATAAGACACATTTAACTTGGGATTGTGATGTAGGTTGCATCTTGCATTGTCTTCTAGCGTGTACTGCTTAAAATTTCTTGAAATGGCACTTACAACAAGACACTTTTTACCTGATAGTGATATTGGTTGCATGTTGATATGATGAATAGTTTCATTTCTTCTACTTTTGTTGAAATGCCTTCTGCTTACTATTTTTCATACATATTCCATCCTCCTATCGTACGTGTGAATATGCAATGTTGTCTTTTTTTGTATATATTCCACCTACTATCACGCGCTTGCCTTAGATCAAAGTAGTGTTCCTCTGTATCATGCATCAACCAGTTATGCAGAGCTAATTTTATTCATCTTCTTATGGTTTTGACTTCATAAGGCAATATAAGAAAAGAGCAAGGAAAAGAGTAAGTTAGGGGATGTTGGTGGTCCTCCGAACCGACGCAAACAGAGACTCTCTAGATTTGCCGCTGCTACTGCTAATGCAGCTGAAGTCCCAGGTCTACATAATGAGTTCATCTCCCGTACTCCACCATTTTAGGTGCTTGCTCTAAGTTGACAGTGTGATAATTGGTTTCATGTTACATATGTTGTCTAGCTTGTATTTCTTCTATTTTTATTAAATTGCACCTGCTGAGTTTATACATTATACATGTGCATATGACATGCCTTTCTGTGTCTAGAATACACTTCATCTATCTATCATGCCATGTTCTTACATCAAAGTACTGCTGTTGTGTATCCCGCACCAGTCACTCATGATTGGACACTTTTAACATGGCAGTTTGATAGTGGTTGCATCTTGCATTGATTTCTAGGTTGTACTTCTTCTAATTTTTCGAAATGCCACTTACGACAAGACACTTTTAACTTGGCAAAGTGATATTGGTTGCATCTTTCATATGGTGTCTAGCTTGCATTACTTCTATTTTGTTGAAAATCCTTCTGCTTAGTTTACACATCATAGATGTGAATATGTCACGCCATCCTGTTTTTCTTACATATTCCATCCTCATACGGTTGTCTTACATCAAAGTATTACTTGTCTGTATCATGCATCAATGAGTTCTGAAGAGCGATTTTATTCTTTTGTGATGTGGGTACGGCTTGACATGGCAAAGTTAAAAGAGAGCAAGGAAAAGAATATAGTAGGGAATGGTGTTACTCGTCGGGTGAAACAAAAAATGATCCACCCTCGAGATTCTTCTGGTACTTACAGTGTAGTAGAAGGTCCAAGTCCATCGGCTAAATCTAGAAACACAATATGACCTGGTCCACCATCTGTAGCATCCGCTTCAACTGTACCAGCATCTCAACGAGTTACTTGTTCGTTTGCTCCAGAACTGGCCAGTTCCCAAGCTGCCTTCACACCTAACACTACTTCCGAAGCACTACTGACACAACAGGACTTGGCAAGATCAGACGAACCTCATGAGCATCAACACCAACACGGTACCTGACTGAGTCAAGTTGTAGTTGCATGCTCCTTTATATGTACTCTCATAGTTTGATGTGCACTAACACATTCCATATTCGTTGTTAAACTAGCACCACGATGCAAGCGGAAACAGACATCAGGGATAATGCTTGACTGATTAACAAAATCTAAAGGAGGAAGAATGGAGATCCATTTTGAGGCAGGTTTAAAAAGGCCACGTGATGCTATTGAGTCAGCCAAGTTAGTATCTAAGGCAGCCGTTGCCGTTATGTGTCATGCACGTATCCTCCCAATGTGGATCCCGTACATGAATGAGAAAGACAATACCCAGTTTAACACCTTCCTTGACCATTTATCTGTAAGTAATGTTATTCATCGCAATTTGTAATATTGTCTTCCTCTGTCCCATACTTTCTAGCTTCCTCCTAATAAGACTCATATTCTTTTTTCATCAGGTGAGGTTCAAGTTGGAACCGAAAGATGATGCAACTAAACAAGCATGCACTCTTGTATTTCAGTCTGCTCTATGACAGTATAGGTACCACCTTAGAAAAGATCACTTTCAAGGCAAGGCTAACAATGAAATCACCCAAACATCTCCAGTGGAATATATTATAGATGAAGAGTGGACAACCCTTGTTGAACACTGGTCTCATCCAAAGTATCAGGTAGGGTATATGTATTTGATCAGACCACATATTGAAATTGTATTTATGTATGTGCCTTACAAGTGTACCTTCTTCTAGGCTAACTGTTTGAAGAACAAGACCAACTATTCTAAAGTTAAATTCCAACCGACAACAGGATCTCGTAGCTATATTGCACACTGCAAGGCTCTTGTAAATAGCTGCTAGTTCCTTCTTTTTTGTGCCATATTATTATATCTATATTGACTTGTTCCAAATACAGATGAAAGCCCGCGCGGACAGAAAAGAACATGGACCGAATGCAGTGCAAATCTTCAAGGATTTCCACACTAGCAAGATGAAGGGCATGAGCACACGAGTTCAAGCCAATGTTGCAAGTCTTTACTCCTCTAGCCTTTGAACTGATTGGTACTGTGATGTGCTCATTTAACTGCTTGGTTTGCACCCAATGTTAGTTACTCTGTTCACTTTTATACACAGTTGCCTTAATGTATCATTTCACCTTACATGGTTTATAGGAGACGAAGGATATTATTTTGGTCTTGATCTGTAATCTAGTTGTGATGTTCACGTGCGCACACAATGATACAATAGCCTGTTTGTTTTATATCTGTTTGCCCATGATATGAATGATGTCATACTATGATCATCCTACTTTAAACCATGTATCTTTATCCTTAGATGTCAAAGAATGTGAGGAAATAGACAATACAGTAGGTATGCTACATGGACATATGTTCCAAAAGTGATTTTATTATGTAGTTGGCACTACAATACATGCTAATGCATTACAGTAGTTCACCAAAATAAGTTATGTATAAATGCGACACCTACTTTGTTTGGTTTTGTCTCATGTAAGTGCATCTAGTGCCACCCCTAGTTGGTTTTGGAGTATTGACGACAAACTTAGTTGAGGGACTAATGTGTTTGTGAGAATTGCGGGATAACACATGTAGTAGTCCCTTATGGATTCGGTTTACCTACTAGAGATGACCCCTAAAAATGTGTGAAGACATTGAAGACAATGATGGTTCTTGAAGACATTCACGATGAAGATTATGACATGTGAAGACATTCAGTTGCAGACTATGGAGTGTAAAGACATAGTTGTTTTGTAGTTTCCTTTTCTTGTTTGTTGAGTCATAGGAACCACCGTACTGTTATGTGGGGTCCAAGTGAACAAAGTCAGAGTGACTGAAGTGATGGTCAACCAAAATCCTATGTCTTCGAGTGAAGACAATGAGAGCAAACACTACTAGGGAAAAGGTTTTTAACGACGGTATATATGGTCGTTAGAAGTCCGATTGTGGTCGCTAAAGGTCATTAGCGACCACAATATGGTGGTTGTAGTAGGCTCCGTCGTTAAAAGTAATAACGACCACCTTACCCGGTCGTTATTCGTGCAACGACGGTATGGTGTGTGGTCGTCAACCTCGTGGAAATAACAACCGCAATTGATGTATGGTCGTCAACCTCGTGGAAATAACAACCGCAATTGATGTATTAACGACCACTTTTGTCATCGCTAATAATTTTTCACAACGGTTACAGCATCATTACCACTTTACATACCATTTACAGTCAACCACCTTTGAATTGGTAACAATCACTTTATGCAACCTCCAACATTTGAATATTATTATTCACATAATTAATTCAAAAACAAAAGAATGTAAATATTGAAAGGATCGTAGCCTCTTTTGTTAATAGAAATCAGAGTTCTATTAACAAAATTACAACATAGAATTATATAGTTAAAATACCATTTGAGAAATTTGAGTCAAAAGCACTCTTTACATGACCACTGTACTTGTCATATCTAATTGGAAAAGCAAACAACTAGAAAACATAATATTTATTAATCTTCAATCCATAGGCACCATCGTTGTTTGAATGGACATAATTCTTCATCAGCGATTACAATGCCTTCTCATTCTTCTATATATTATAAGGTGGATCATCAGTCCTACAAAATGTTTGGTGATTTATGAAAGTCGGTCCATATAAATAAATTGACACAAAGTATAATAGCAGATAAAATTAGTGTATGAGAACAAGTAACTCGAGCATGCTGGATTTCATGGGGACTACCAATTAGATATGTACTAATATTAATGATCATAACTGAATTCAAATGCAAACATCTGCATCTCTTATTCATATCAGACAAGAGCACCTATCGTCAAGAGCAGCTGGAAACACAAGATATAATGAAACAAGAATCCACGGTGGTGCCAAAAACTTTTTTGTTTTTTTGCTAAAGCTAATTAAAGTACACAAAGAGCATGCTGGAAATGACCACGACGTGTGTAGTGCTGTACCGGTTGTACACAAAACAATCACCTAGTATTTTAGTATTAGAACTTGACCGAGTAGGTTAGCTTGTGTTAGTCCTAGCTGATATATATACGTATGTATATCCCTTTGTAAATACTAATCAGTGAGGTGAAATAGATGAAAAGAACCAGGCTCGATTCGAGCTTTTGGCAATAAGCCGGTTTTTGTGCGCGCGCGTGTACTAGTACGTTTCCAGCCATGAGGATCGACCAACGCAAAGATATATCAGGAGCTGTGTGAGTGTGTGTTGCTTCAGGCCAGAATCAATTATCTTGATGCATATGAACAATTGCTTCGGACAGTACGGGACAGGAATCAAGCTGCTTTTTCTCTTATACCAATTCCTATGCATATGAACAATCAATTTACACGTGCAAATAAATACAATTTATTGACTATTATACCGCCTACACCCTGGAATGGAAACTTAACCTTTTCATGGATCACCATAATATCTAATGTATCCTATAAACTAATTTGGCAATAGATGGCACCTCACGCATTGGCATGCCGGTCTGAAGGAAAAAAGCACCATCTTCTCTGAAGATAAAGTTCAGAATGAACTTAATTGATTTTTCTGATGGTAGTATTCAAACCTGTAGAGACAAAAGGAACCATATCTGTTGGGACTGAATAAAGAGCAAGCAGGGCCCATGCGGAACCATCTTCTCTGAAGAAAACTAATTAAGAGATTGTTACCTTCCTAAAATCCCTCAACTGGAGAAAGGCCATAAAAGAAAAACATGTCTGAAAGAGCTTGTACTCGACCACTCTCGCTAATTCTCTTTCACACGTAAATCTGCATCAAGGAATAAGAACATGTCAGAAAGAGCTTGTACCCGACCAGTCTCGCTAATTCGCTTTCACACATAAATCTGCATCAAGGAATAAGAACATGTCAGAAAGAGCTTGTACTCAATCACTCTCGCTAATTCTCTTTCACACATAAATCTACATCAAGGAATAAGAACATGTCAGAAAGAGCTTGTACTCGACCACTCTCACTAATTCTCTTTCACACATAAATCTACATCAAGGAATAAGAACATGTCAAACAGAGCTTGTACTCGACCACTCTTGCTAATTCTCTTCTATCACACATAAATCTGCATCAAGGAATAAGAACATGTCAGAAAGAGCTTGTACTCGACCACTTGCTAATTCTCTTCTATCACACATAAATCTGTAGCAAGGAATAAGAACATGTCAGAAAGAGCTTGTACTCTGAACCACTCTCGCTAATTCTCTACTATCACACATAAATCTTCATGGTGGGGACTTTTCCTTCATGCTACGGCGGCACATATGCCTCCTCCTCCCCGCGCGGATCCTACTCCCACAGGGAGGCCACTCGGCCTCTACACCCGCCGCCTCTCCATCCTCCTCACCCCAGCCCCTACACCACGTGGAAGGCCAGTCCAGGGTTAGCCATTACCTCTCATGCTCTCCTGATGGCCATGGATGGGGGTAGGACATGGATGCGCCGCTTCTTGATGGAGCTGGGTGGCCGAGGCGCAACACCGAAGGTGGATGTCAAGCTCGTGGCGGCGGATCGCGTGGAAAAGGAAACGAGGAAGGGGCGGCGGATCGCGTGGAAGATGAAACGAGAGAGAGAGAGGTCACGTTAGGAAGGAGAGATATAATTAAAGGAGAGGTGATAGAGTCCACCCCCATGAGATTTTGAAGCCGCCGCAAGTAATTCGGTGGTGGTTAAGTATATTTGGTGTAGCCCAATTTCCATCACGCGGGGTGTGTTTATTTCTTTAATGACCAAGAGTTTTTCTCCATCATCGTTAATGGTAGTTTCTCTAGTAGTGAAATCTTATCCAAAGCTAGATGAGTCAGCTTTACTTGTAGCCCAAATTAAGCCGTCGCGTGTGTTTGAAATACGACCATTGGACACATGTCGGTTCCTTAGTGACCTAGGGTCATTTCAGACAAATCAGGTCTGGTTTCCTCCTGGCCATAAATAGCCCACCACCTACACCATAAATTGGTGGCTTCTCAGAGTTAGTGCATGGCTTTTGTCGTTTGAGAGCAACCCACCTCCGAAGCATTTGAGAGAGAGAGAGAGAGATCCTTGCGAGGACAAAGCCCAAAACACCTAGAGCCAAAGAGTGTTAGGCATCACTGAAGTCTTTCTATCCGCATGACCTAAAGACTTTTTACACTTGAGGACTGTGAATCCTCCAGCCGGTTAGGCGTCGTGTTTTGAGCATCCAAGAGTCATTGTGGATCGCCGGTGAACGAAGTCTGTGAAGGTTTGGAGGTCTACCTTGAAGACTTACCAAAGTGATTGGGTGGGGACTGGGTGTCCTTAGCTCAAGGGGATTAAGGTGAAGACGCGGTCTTTTGAGTTAAATCTCAACCTCCCTAACCAGACGTACAGTTGTCACAGCAACTGGAACTGGTCTACCAAATCCTTATCTTCACCAAGCAACTGGTTCTATCCTCCACTTCCCTTTACTTTAGAGTTTGTCTTTGTGAAGTCATTGCCTGCTTGTCTGATCTGATTGACTTCACTGAGTGAAGACTATTTACTTTTGGCTTCATACTGTGTTCCATCCTGATCCATACTACCTAGCTACTCATAGTCTTTGTGCTTTCAATTCATTGCTTACTTGACTATGTCTTGTCTAGTGTAGTCTACCTTCCGCTGCATATCAATAGGTTCATTTCTACTTTTTGTCTCCAAAGACCTCATGTTTTGAAGACTTTAGTAAAAATCGCCTATTCACCCCCTCTAGTCAATAACTAGCACTTTCAATTGGTATCAGAGAAAGGTGCTCCCTTGTTTTGTGTGATTCTGTTTAACCACCTGGAGTTTTGGCTATGTCGACTGCAGGGATAATCAAGGTCTCCGCTGCGTGCCCAGTCTTCGATGTCAGTGATTACCCCTATTAGAAGAATAAGATGCACATGCATCTTGTACCATTGATGTCAACCTCTTTGTATGTCGTCAATAATGGCGTTCCCAAGGTCGGTGAAGGTGTCACCGATGCTGATGTCAAGAGGTTCATTCAACTGGACTCGACTGCCAAAACATCATCTATGGTCATCTGACCAAAGGACAGTATGACTGTGTGAGTGCACTAGAAACTGTGAAGCTGGTCTGGGACTGGTTCTCTAAGTTCAACGAGGGCGTCTCAACTTACAGAGATTCAAGAATTGATGTTCTTCACAACCTCTTCAACCGCTTCAAGATAAACGACAATGAGAATGTCCAGCTCACATTTGATCACCTCACAGAGATCACAAATGAGCTTCGCGCACTCGGCGCCACTGAGATCACTGATACGTCTCCAATGTATCTACAATTTTTGATTGTTCCGTGCTGTTATATTATCAATCTTGGATGTTTTATAATCATTTTATAGTCATTTTATATCATTTTTTGGTACTAACCTATTGACATAGTGCCAAGTGCCAGTTCCTATTTTCCCCTTGTTTTTTACATCGCAGAAAATCAATATCAAACGTAGTCCAAATGCTACAAAACTTTACGGAGATTTTTTATGGACCAAAAGGAACATGTTGGGCCCTGGTTGCACCTAGGGGGAGTCCCGAGGAGGGGACAACCCACTAGGGCGCGCCAGGAGGCCTAGGCGGGCCCTGGTGGGTTGTGCACACCTCAGGTGCCCCCTAGACCGCCTCTTTGCTATATGAATACCCCAAAAATCTCAGAACCCTAGGGAAGTCAATGAAATATTCATCCAGCCACCGCAGAGTCCAGAACCACCAGATCCAATCTAGACACCATCGGATGGGGTTCACCACCTCAATTGGTGCCTCTCCGATGATGTGTGAGTAGTTCTTTGTAGACCTTCGGGTCCGTAGTTAGTAGCTAGATGGCTTCATCTCTCTCTCTCTCTTGATTCTCAATACAATGGTCTCTTGGAGATCCATATGATGTAACTCTTTCTGTGGTGTGTTTGTTGGGATCTGATGAACTTTGAGTTTATCATCAGTCATATCTTTTTATATCCATGAAAGTTATTTGAGTTTCTTTGATCTCTTATATGCATGATCTCTATAGCCTCGTATTTATTCTTTGATATTTTGGTTTTGTTTGGCCAACTTGATCTATTTATCTTGCAATGGGAAGAGGTGCCCGGTAGTGGGTTCAATCTTACGGTGCTTGATCCTAGTGACAGAAAAGGGAACCGACACGTATGTATCGTTGCTACTAAGGATAAAAAGACAGGATCTATATCTATGCAATAGATAAACGGATCTTGTCTACATCATATAATCGTTCTTATTGCATTGCTCCATTTTTCCATGAACTTAATACACTAGATGCATGTCGGATAACGGTTGATGTGTGGAGTAATAGTAGTAGATGCATGCAGGAGTCGGTCTACTTATCTTGGACGTGATGCCTATGTAATGATCATTGCCTGGATATCATCATAATTATTTGGGGTTCTATCAATTGCCCACCAGTAATTTGTTTACCCACCGTTTGCTATCTTTCCTGAGAGAAGCCACTAGTGAAACCTACGGCCCCCGTGTCTTCTTCCTCATATATTTGCTTGTGATCTACTTTTCCTTTGCATTTTTATTCAGATCTATTAAACCAAACATACAAAAATACTTTGCTACATTTTATTTTATTTGCGATCTATTATTTCAATCTACTACAATTTTCTTGCATCGTTACCTGAAAGGGATTGACAACCCCTTTAACACGCCGGGTTGCGAGGTGTTGTTACTTGTGTGCAGGTGATGTTTACGTTGTGTTGCTTGGTTCTCCTACTGGTTCGATATCCTTGGTTTCTTCACCGAGGGAAATACCTAACGTCGCTGTGCTCCATCATCCCTTCCTCTTTGGGGAAATACAGACGTAGTCCTAGCAGACAGGAGCTTTTCTGGCGCTATAGTCATAGAGCGGTCAAAAGGAATTTCTGGCGCCATTGCCGGGGAGGATCTTCTTCATAACCAGGTTCCTAATCACAAATCTCATCTCCTCACAATTTACATTATTTTCCATTTGCCTCTCATTTTCCTCTCCCCCACTTCACAAAAATTTGCTGTTTTATTGGCTGAGGGAGTCCTGGATTAGGGGGTCTTCGGACAGCCGGACTATATCCTTTGGCCGGACTGTTAGACTATGAAGATACAAGATTGAAGACTTCG
The DNA here is from genome assembly GCF_003073215.2 of Triticum urartu. Taxonomy (NCBI): domain Eukaryota; kingdom Viridiplantae; phylum Streptophyta; class Magnoliopsida; order Poales; family Poaceae; genus Triticum; species Triticum urartu. The sequence continues at coordinate 229,604,050 of NC_053023.1, read as the reverse complement.
TCTCATGTCCGGATGGAACTCTACTTGGTGTGGAAGGCAAGCTAGGCAATACGGATATGTATATCTCCTCCTTTGTAACCGACCTTGTGTAACCCTAGCCCTTTCCGGTGTCTATATAAACTGGAGGGTTTTAGTCTGTAGAACGATAACATACAATCATACCATAGGCTAGCTTCTAGGGTTTAGCCTCTCTGATCTCATGGTAGATCTACTCTTGTACTACCCATATCATCAATATTAATCAAGCAGGATGTAGGGTTTTACCTCCATCAAGAGGGCCCGAACCTGGGTAAAACATCGTGTCCCCTACCTCCTGTTACCATCAGCCTTAGACGCATAGTTCGGGACCCCCTACCCGAGATCTGCCGGTTTTGACACCGACATTGGTGCTTTCATTAAGAGTTCCTCTGTGTCGTCATCATCAGGCTTGATGGCTCCTTTGATCATCGTTAGCGACGCAGTCCAGGGTGAGACTTTTCTCCCCGGACAGATTTTTTATTCGGCGGCTTCGCACTGCGGGCCAATTCGCTTGGCCATCTGGAGTAGATCAAAAGTCACGCCCCTGGCCGCCAGGTCAGATTTGGAAGCTTAAACTACAAGGCCGATATCCGCGGAGACTTGGTATTCGACGGATTCGAGCCCCTGCTTTGTGCGCCACGCGGTCACGATGAGTACGATTTAGCTCTTCCATCGGACAGTGTTCAAGAAATCGCACCGGCAGCCGGTCCGACCCTTAATTCGAAGCCAGTTGCGTCTCCCATGGACGGGTGGATAGAACCCGCCACAGAGGCCGCATCCCCAATGGCGATCGAGCCGAATATCGACCTTACCCTTCACGAGAGCCGTGTTGTTAAACTGCCGAATACTTCTCCGGCCATGGACTCCGAACCGCCTGCGCCCGTTCCTAGCGAATCCGATTGGGCGCCGATCATGGAGTTTACCTCCGCGGATATCTTTCAGCACTCGCCCTTCAGCGACATACTGAATTCATTAAAGTCTCTCTCCTTGTCAGGAGAGTCCTCGCCGAACTATATCCGGCAGGATTGGGATGCGGATGACGAAGAAATTCGCCGCCCACCCACCACCCACTTAGTAGCCACTATCAATGACTTAACCGACATGCTCAACTTCGACACCGAAGACATCGACGGTATGGACGATGAGGCAGGAGACGAACAGGAACCACTGCCCACAGGGCACTGGACGCCCACTTCATCACATGACGTATACATGGTGGACACACCAAAAGGAAACGACGACGAGGAACGGAAGGACGCAACGAAGGGTTGTCCCCTCGAGCAGCAGTCAAAGCGGTGGCGTAAGCGCCGCTCCAAATCCCGCCTCGGCAGAAATAATGATCATATGGACCCAGCGTTAGAGCAGGGTGAACCAACTCCGGACCACGGCAACACGGAGAATCAAACCGAACAACCTGACTCTGTCAAAGATAATAGTCCAGACGACATCATACCGGACAGACACCCGGAACAACAGAATGCCCATCAAAGGCTTGTTGCCACCGCGAGGAGTCTAAAAAAGCAGAAGCAAAGGCTCAAGGCTGCACAAGACACACTGAAAATTAGATGGAGTAAAGTACTCAACACAGCAGCGAAGTACGGCGGTAATTGCCCCACCAAGAGCTACCCGAAGCGGAAGTTGCTACCTAAATTCGATGAGGAGGCCTTAGATCCCCCGCAACCAAAAATTAAAATGGCCATCTGGCCGGATAGACGACCTCACGGCCAACATAGAGCGGCAAACAACGCCGCACATAAGCCAATACGCGATCCACGCGAGGGCTCGCATCAAAAGGATGGGGCAACCAAATCCATCTATGGACCATGCAACCGCGCTCCAGCATACGATGCAACAAAACAAACATCCAAACAACGTGGTACACCCAGATACAGGGGTGCCGCACACCCCCTATGTTTCACCGACGAGGTGCTGGACCATGAATTTCCAGAGGGATTCAAACCCGTAAACATAGAGGCATACGACGGAACAACAGACCCTGGGGTCTGGATTGAGGACTATATCATCCATATCCATATGGCTCGAGGAGATGATCTCCACGCCATTAAGTATTTACCCCTCAAACTCAAAGGGCCAGCTCGGCACTGGCTTAAAAGCCTCCCCGAAAGCTCCACTGGAAGCTGGGAAGAGCTCGAAGACGCTTTTCGGGCAAATTTTCAAGGGACTTATGTCCGACCTCCGGACGCGGACGATTTGAGTCATATAACTCAACAGCCCGGAGAGTCATCCGGAAAGCTTTGGAACATGTTTCTTACTAAAAAGAACCAAATAGTCGATTGTCCGGACGCCGAAGCCTTGGCAGATTTTAAGCATAGCATCCACGACGAATGACTTGCCAGAGACCTCGGCCAAGAAAAGCCGAGAACAATGGAAGCATTAACAAGCCTCATGACCCGCTTTTGCGCGGGTGAGGATAGCTGGCTAGCCAGATGTAGTACCAGCGACCCCAGTACATCCAAAGTTAGAGATGGAAACAGGAAATCATGGCGCAGCAAAAATAATAAGCGTCGGAATAAAGAAGACAACCTGAAGAGCACGGTAGTAAATGCCGGATTCATAAGATCTCGGCTAGGTCAGCAAAAGCCGCACTCTAAAGGCACCAGGGATGAACTTTCCGGCCTAAACAAAATTCTGGACCAAATATGTCAGATCCATAGCACCCCTGGTAAGCCCGCTAATCATACCCACAGAGAATGTTAGGTCTTCAAGCAGTCCGGCAAGCTCAACACCGTAAACAAGGGGGAGGATACACCAAGCGAAGACGAGGATGAGCCTCTCAAGCAAGACACTGGGGAACAAAAGAAATTTCCACCAGAAGTCAAAACAGTAAAAGTGTTACACGTGATCAAGGGGAGAAACAAAGCGGCACTTCTAGAGAAATATGCCCAAGGGCCTCTCACCGCGGAGTCCTGCCACTGGTCGTCTCAACCGATCACTTTCGACCATCGGGATTACTCAGCAAGTATCCGGCGTGCAGGATGGGCTGCCTTAGTATTAGACCCAATAATTGACGGATACCACTTCACACGAGTCCTGATGGACGGTGGCAGCAGTCTAAACTTGATATATCAGGACACAATCCGCAAAATGGGGATAGACCCAACGAAAAGTTGCCACAACAATACTACCTTTAAAGGAGTAACACCAGGCCCAGGAGCTCATTGCACGGGCTCCCTGCTACTAGAGGTTATATTCGGCTTCCCCGATAAACTCCATAGCGAAAATTTAACCTTCCACATTGCTCCGTTCCAAAGTGGCTATCAAGCACTACTCAGACGCAAAGCTTTCGCTCGCTTTAATGCAATACCGCATTACAGTTCCCTCACGCTTAAGATGCCCGGTCCACGTGGTATCATTATAGTAAATGGAAATATTGAGCGATCCCTGCGCGCCGAAGAGAGTGCGGCTGCCTCGGCAGCCGCACACAAAAACAACCTCACCAACTAAAGCATTCGACAGGTCGTCAAGACTACGGACACGGTTAGATGAGTCCGACACAACTATATGTAATTCATACAGGTTTGATGGCCACACCCCTATTAGAAATACAAGGGGCTCAACGCGCGCAGACAAGTGGCAAATTTTACTCATCTTGAATTGTACATGGTTTCTTTAAACCTACCTTTTTGCACGACAACTTTTCACCTAAGTTCCTCTCTTTTACAGATGACCATCGTGCTACACCCGTCTAGGATATGGCACAACAGAGACACAGGCGCAGACGTGCAGCAGGGACCCGTTCCAATGATTCTTTTTAGATTAAGACCCTGCGTAAACCTTTCTTACTGTCTCTTGATGATATACATCCCTCGGATTCTCGGTACTATTGAGAAGGATGCTGATGTCTTGGCATGTGGCCACGTCAGAATAATGCACGTACCTGGACACCAGGGGCTTCTTACAAAGGGCACTGTTTAGGCCCGAGTTATACCATAAAGACCGAATACCTTAGGGAGTGTTCGGCGTCGTGAGTTTGGCCTTATATGCATCAGCTCCGAATCATGTCTTTGGTCAAATGTTGGGTTTGCCCGGCTCCTGTGTTTTGCTGCCTTACGTTCCGCTCTATCGGCTAAGGCGGCACCAGGAGAACTATTGCGATTGTGCCGCGGTTCATCCGGACAAGCACCTCAGTAGAGAAAGCCGAAAACTGACTGTCATGATATAGCATGAGACTGGTCAACCACTCGATGACCTATCGGAATGTTAGAATTCCTTCCCCTTAACGAAGGGCCGTTTCCCGGCCAGGCATGTAGGCACCCCGAATTCGGGAGAGTGCGGAGCCACCAGGGGCTATATAGTAGCCCCACCGTCAAACTCCTATGGCTAAGTGAAAGTGTTAAAGCATTATAGTCCGGTTGCCTCGTTCGCTGCGCTATCACCTCCTTAATAGGACCAAGACGTTCGGTTAAGTGTGAACACGCGTCTTCTGCGAACACCTCCGCATTATATGCGTGGGGGTTGAAGCCGATGACTGCAATCTTTCAGGTTATATACATATATACATAAACGGTCGCACAGGAGGCATCATATTACTTTCGGGCAAAAGTATAAATACAGCCTTAATAAATTTCATAAAAACATCGTGTTTACAATGGGAATACATGTCACTCAAACATAATATTCTTCGAGCACTGGGCCTCTATCAAACGAGCACCCTCGAGAACCTCTTCGAAATAGTGCTCGGCAGCCACTCGACCTATGGCCGAACCCTGCGCCGCAACAGTGGTAGCATCCATCTCCGCCCAGTATGCTTTGACACGGGCAAGGGCCATCCGCGAGCCTTTTATACATGCCGACCTCTTCATCGCATTGATGCGCGGCACCGCTCCAAGGAACTGCTGCACTAAGCTAAAATAGTTGTTCGGCTTTGGTTTTTCCGGCCACATATGATCTACGACAGACCTCATGGCGAGTCCGAACAACCTATTGAGTTCGGCCCATTCGGCTAGCTGATTAGTCAATGGAAGCGGACACTCTGGAATGTTAAACTACGACCAGAACGGCTTGTCCACTTCATGATCTGTTTGATCTCAGAAGTATTCGGCCGCATCGACAGCGCTCGCCGCCAAGTCCATATATGTGTCTGCCGAACTCCACAGCCGATCCAGAGGGGCATACCGTGGATCTCCTAAGTTCCTCCGCAGCATAAAGGGCTTCCCAGCTGCAATATCCCGGCTTCACGCAGCTCCTCCTTCTTCGCTCTCATAGCAGAGCGGGTGTCTTTGGTCGCCATCGTGGCCTTTTCAAGGTCCGTCACCTTCACTCGGTTTTCTTCTTCAAGGAACTGTCAACGGTCGGCAGTGTCTTTTAACTTTACAGCCATCTTGGCCATTTTCTCTTTGCTCTCGCAATGTGCGGCCCTCTCGGCCCTCAACTCTTCGGCCGCCTTCAAAGCAATTGCATTACTACTCCTTGCTTGTTCTTTGTCTCTTGTAAGTTCCGCCCGAAGGGTCTCCACGGTGGCAGCTCCATCTGCAGTCACAACATATTAAAGATACTGGCATCATGCTTCTCTTACTATGTGACATTCACCAGAAAACATTACCTACCCTGTGCCTCGTCATGCCACTTGTTAAGAAGCTCGATGTCGGCATCTGCCACATCCAGTTGCCGCTTTAGTTCGGCAAACTCATTAGTCCGGCTAGCCACCGGAGCTTCCACCACCTACACATAAAGGCGGTTTGGTTATTACCTAGGACTACGATCCTCTATTCGCCGCCGTTCTTGACGACAACTAGAGTCTCAGGGGCTACTATCTACACAGGGCACACCTAAAAATGTGTGGTACTATCAAAAAGTATATCATTTCACGTACCGCAAAGCCCGTCAGTATACTCATAAAGGCTTCATGCAATCCGCTTTCGGCGGACGAAATTCTTTCCATCACCGTACCCATTAACGTACGATGTTCTTCTGAGATGGCCGCTCGCTCCAACAGCTCCCTCAGTACGTCCGACCGCATACCAGACGGTGCCGGACTCTTTTGTTTGCTCTCTTCAAGAGCCGGACACCGGGGACTTCGGGTGACTGTAGGATTATCTTCTGGCCTCACCAGATCCGGAGAGGCCCTCCGCGACGACACTTCAAGCTCGCCCGCTTCTTGAGTGGGGGAGTCCGGGGGAGGCGTTTCGCTCTCCATCATCTCCGGAAGAAGATCCCCCGAAGACGAGCTCTGCTGAGAAGGGCTAAGATCTGAACTGCAAGATAAATGCTTCGGTTGTTTTCCTCAGAGGTAAAGTAGTATATCTTCACTATTAAAGTACTTTTTGATTACTTACAGCTCGTTAGAGGGCAGATCCCCGCGCGGACTTTGTGCAGCAAGAGCACCCTCCAAGGTAGGACCCTCTGGTGGAGACTTCTTCTCCTGTTTAGAAACCTTGGATTCCAGATCTTCAGAGGTAGTCCTCTTCCTTCCCCGGGGTGAGAGAATGTCAGATTCCTCCCCTTGGTTATCCTCCCTCATGGAGGCGCCCGTTGCCTTGGTCGGAATAGGTAGCAATGGAGGCCCGCTTTCGCCCTCTTTATCTTCCTTTGAGTGCTCCGGGCAAGGTTCTAGCTCGAGCATCTTTTCCAGTACCGGATTTTCCAAACCCTCAGGAAGGGGGGGGGGCGAACACCGAATCATCTTCGCCTTTGTTTGCCAGTCCTGGTCAAAGAGCAATTTCTCAGAATGACGTCATGATAAATGATAGACGGTGTGTTCGGCTAGAGGATTACTTACTTGGTTGGCGATACGGTTGCTGCTCAGGCCCACATCCTCGGTAGTGTCCGGACACTCTGTTTGGGGTCCAAAGAATGATTTATACATCTCCTCGTGCGTCAGGCTGAGGAAATTCTGAATAGTGTGCGGTCCTTCTGGGTTGAACTCCCACACGCGGAGGGCCCGGCGTTTGCATGGCTGGATTCGTCGAACCAGCATGACTTGCATTACCATAATCAAACTAAAATCTCCCTCGAAGAGATCTCGGTTGCAGCTCTGCAATATGGGCACATCCTTGGCTGGACCCCCGCTCAGCCCCCCTTCTGATCCATGACATCAATTGTGGTGGAGGGCCCGAGCGAAAGGCGGGGGAAGCCACCCACTTGGCACTCCTGGGAGCGGTGATGTAGAACCACTCCCGTTGCCATAATCCGGACAGCTCTGGAAAGGAACCTTTTGGCCACGGAGCTCCTGCTATCTTGCTTATTAATGCGCCTCCGCATGCATCATACTGCCCTTCAACCGACTTCGGCTTCACGTCAAAGGTCTTGAGCCATAGGCCGGAGTGAGGGGTAATGCGGAGGAAGGCCTCACATACGACAATAAATGCCGAGATGTGGAGAAAGGAGTCTGGGGCTAGATCATGGAAATCGAGCCCATAATAGAACATCAAACCCCTTACGAAGGGATCCAGAGGGAGGCCTAGTCCTCGGAGGAAGTGGGAGATGAACACGACGTCTTCGTTGGGTTCAAGAGTAGGGACGACCTGCCCTCAGGCAGGCAGCCGATGCGAAACCTCGGCGGTCAGGTATCTGGCCTCCCTCGATTTCTTGATATCTTCTTCCGTAATGGAGGAGGGCATCCACCAGCCTTGAAGGCTAGATCCGGACATGATTGAAGGTCCAAAGCACCTGACCTGGGCTTTGGGTGTTAGAACTCGAGGTGGGGGAAGGATTCGATTGAGCACGGGAGGGAAAAAAGTAAAAGCCTTGTCCCTTTATAAAGAGGGTAAATATCAAGCGTCCTCCTAGTGGCCGTTTGGGACTTGCCTAAAATCTAGGAGTCCTAGGCACGGTTGGGTTACCCACGCCCGTATTGATGGGAATCCCGTAATAAGGGGGACACGATCTCTGCTTTGACAAGACATGTCAAAAAACTGCCTCGCGTTATGTGCGGGGCTAGTTAAAGGAAACAGTTCGAATAATCACTGGGCCATGGCACAATGTCATGTTACCAAAGCAAGTCAGCAAATTAGATTTGTGGAAATATTATTCTCTCTACGGTGGTATGTGGAACTTATTTTGCAGGGTCGGACACCATCCTTGTATTCAAATTCTTTCGTGGTGTATTCAGAGGAGGAACCCGCCTTGCAATGCCGAAGACAATACCGTGCATAACCGACCTTGTAACCGACCTTGTATAACCCTAGCCCTTTCCGGTGTCTATATAAACCGGAGGGTTTTAGTCCGTAGAACGATAACATACAATCATACCATAGGCTAGCTTCTAGGGTTTAGCCTCTCTGATCTCGTGGTAGATCTACTCTTGTACTACCCATATCATCAATATTAATCAAGCAGGACGTAGGGTTTTACCTCCATCAAGAGGGCCCGAACCTGGGTAAAACATCATGTCCCCTGCCTCCTGTTACCATCAGCCTTAGATGCACAGTTCGGGACCCCCTACCCGAGATCCGCCAGTTTTGACACCGACATTGGCCTCTCTTTCTCGTTCGCCGTTTTCTTGCCGGATCTGTTTTTGTGTGCACTCTTTTTTGCATAGTCATGATGCCTCAAAGAAAATATTATGATGTTCCTTACCCAAATATTTTGCTTGAAATTGGGAAAAGTACTAAGGAATATATGACTACACAATTTGAGCATAATAAGTATTTTACTGAAGAACTTAAGGACCACTCCGTTGTGCTTGAGGCTATTACAAAACAGCTTGATGATATCAGTACAGAAGTTTGCAATCTCCAATCTAAGTATGCTTGTGCTGAAATTTTGATAGGAAAAATATCTTATGCACAAGCTACCTTAGTAAATCATATGGCCGCTAAACCAATCTCGCTAGAGGATAAAAGTGATGAAGATCTTAATATGATCGGTGTTTGTTCTATTGATTCCTTGTTTAGTAAAGTTAATATTGATGAAAAAGGGACTAGAGAAGAGTCAACTTTAGGTAGAAGGTGTCCCAATATTTCGGAGGGTGAAAATCTTGTTGAGAAAATTGATGAAAGTGGGTTTGAAGAGGTCAAAACTTTAGCTAGTGATGTGCCCACTCTTTTGGATTACAAAGACTTTAATTATGATAGTTGCTCTTTGATTGATTGTATTTCTTTGTTGAATCCATGATAAATTCACCCCATTCTTATGAACAAAATAAAGCTTTTACTAACCATATTGTTGATGCTATGATGAAAGCTCTTGAAGAAAAATTGGAATTAGAAGTATCAATTACTAGAAAATTGCATGATGAATGGGAACCTACTATCAAAGACAAGATTAAAAATTATGAGTGTTTTGCTTTGTGTGACTTGGGTGCTAGTGTTTCTACAATTCCGAAATCTTCATGTGATGTGCTTGGTCTTACTAGTCTTGAAGAATGTTCTTTGAATTTGCACTTGGCGGATTCTACTATTAAAAACGATATCGGAAGAATTAATGATGTTCTTATTCTGGCAAATAGGAATTATGTGCCCATAGATTTTATTGTTCTTGATATTGATTGCAATCCGTATTCTCCAATTATTCTTGGTAGACCGTTTTTACACATTATCGGTGCAGTGATTGATATGAAAGAAGGCAATATTAAGTTCCAATTTACTTTGAGGAAGGGTATGAAACACTTTCTTAGAACTAGAATTAATCCACCCTATGAATCAATCATGAGGGCATCTTATGGATATCGAACTAAAGATGACAACACTTAGATCCTTGCTTTATGCCTAGCTAAGGGCGTAAAACTATAGTGCTTGTTGGGAGGCAACCCAATGAATACAATTTATTTTTGCTCTTTGCTTCATGTTCTTGTGTGTAGCACAATTATGCTACTGTTATGACTGTTTTTTTTTGTGTTTTAGTTAGTGTTTGTGCCAAGTAAAGCCTTTAGGATCTTCTTGGGTGATAGTTGTTTGATCTTGCTAAAAAAAGAAACTTTTATGCTCACGAAATTAATTTTCATCTTTTACCAGAGAGCATAAAATACCCATTCCGCTTGCAGTAGATCAACATACAAATTTCTCAGGTCGTCCTAATTATTCAGAATTTTTGGAGTTACAGAAGTGTTTGAAATAGTCAGATTGCTACTGAGTGTTTTGTTTTGACAGGTTCTATTTTCTTTGTGTTGTGTGCTTATTTTGGTGGCTCTATGGTTTTCTTTGATGAGTTTTTTTCATAGAAAATATGGAATATAATAGATATAATACAAAAACAAAATATGAATTGGTTTGATAGAGTACTTATAGTAGTGGTTTATTATTCTTATACTAACGGATCTCACGAAGGTTTTGTTGAGTTTTGTGTGATTGAAGTTTTCAAGTTTTGGGTTATCTTACGATGGATGAAGGAAGGATGGAAGAGCCTAAGCTTGAGGATTCCCAAGCATCCCAAGCTATTATCCAAAAATGATCAACCAACTAAGCTTGGGGATGCCCCCCGAGTGGCATCCCCGCTTTCTTCCAACAATTATCGGTATTTTACTCAAGACTGTATTTTTATTCGTCACATGATATGTGTTTTGCTTGGAGCATATTGTATGATATGTGTCTTTGCTTGGTTTATTTTGTGAATTAAGTCATCAATCCTTGCTGGAGACACCTATTTGAGAGAGCCAAAATTATGTCATGACTTGTTAGAATTGCTCTCTATGCTTCACTTAAATCTTTTATGAGCTAGGACTTGCTCTAGTGCTTCACTTATATCTTTTTGAGCATGGTGTGCTTAGTACTTTTGAAGAAATGCTCTCTTGCTTCACTTAGATTTATTTAAGAGTTAGTAAATTTTTGAAGAAATTCTCTCTTGCTTCACTTAAATTATTTTGGGAGAAAGAAATATTATGCTCATGATCTTCACATATATTTGTTTGAGCTTATGAAAACCGACACATGAAAATTAGTCCCAAAGTGATAGATATCCAAGAAGGAGAAAGAAAATAAAAATGTCATGAAGATCATTGGATAAAATAAACTTGATTCTTAGTAATAGTTTTGAGATATGATGATGTGATATGTGAGTTATGTTGATGAGTAATTATGCTCTAGTAGGAATATTGGTGTTATGCTATGATGTTGGAGCATGATTTATTGTTGATTGTCTCCCTTATGAGTGGCGGTCGGGGACGAGCGATGGTTTTTCCTACCAATATATCCCCCTAGGGGCATGCGTAGTAGTACTTTGCTTCGAGGGCTAATAAACTTTTGCAATAAGTATATGAGTTCTTTATGACTAATGTGAGTCCATGCCGCTCTTACCTTTTCACAATTTGCTAGCCTCTACGGTACCGTGCATTGCCCTTTCTCACATTGAGATGTGGTGCAAACTTCGCAGGTGCATCCAAACCCCGTGATATGAGACGCTCTATCACACATAAGCCTCATTATATCTTCCTCAAAACAACCACCATACCTACCTATTATGGCTTTTCCATTGCCATTCCGAGAAATATTTCCATGCAACTTCACCGCTTCTGTTTGGTGACTTGAGCATTCATTATCATATTGCTTTGCATGATCATATAGCTGACATAGTATTTGTGGCTCAGCCACCGTTCATCATTTTTCATACATGTTACTCTAGATCATTGCCAGAAGCATTCGTATAGACTCATATTTTGTCATAGGCATCGAGTTGTAATTTTTGTTTCTTTTGAGTTATAAGTAAATAGAAGCGTGATGATCATCATTAATCATTTTTTAAGCAGTGCCTCAGTGAGGAAAGGATGATGGAGACTATGATTCCCCCACATGTTGGGATGAGACTCCGGACAATGAGAGAAGAAAAAAAATAAAAAGAAAAAAAGAAAAAAAAAGAAAGAAAAAGAAAAAGAAAAAAAGGAAAAAAGGAAAAAACATAATAAACAAAGAGAGAAGGGGCATTGCTAGTATCCTTTGCCACACTTGTCCTTCAAAGTAGCACCATGTTTTTCATATGGAGAGTCTCCTACGTTGTCACTTTCATATACTAGTGGGAATTCTTCATTATAGGATTAGATGCACACCCACTTAGTTTTCATATTGAGCTTTCGTACACTTATAGCTCTTAGTGCATTCGTTGCACGGCAATCCCTACTCTTCACATTGATATCGATTGATGGACATCTCCTTAGCTCGTTGGTTAGCTGCATCGATGTGAGACTTTCTTACTTTTTTGTCTTCTCTATATTTACCCCTATCATCATACTCTATTCCACCCATAGTGCTATATCCATGGCTTGCGCTCATGTATTGTGTAAGAGTTGAAAAAGCTGAAGCGTGTTCAAAAGTACGAACCAATTGCTCGGCTTGTCAACGGGGTTGTGCATGATAAATACTTTGTGTTAAGAAGACAAAGCATGACAAGGCGATATGATTTTGTAGGGATAACTTATTTTAGCATTGATATTTTGAAAGACATGGTTGCTTGTTGATATGCTTGAGTATCAAAATTATTATGTCAACACTAGACTATTGCTTTGAATCGCATAGAAGTCCAATTGCCCATGCTAGAAAGAAAATAATATGATATGACATGTTAAAACAGCACTCCAGAACAAAAATTCTGTTTTTATCACTTACCTACTCGAGGACGAGTAGGAGTTAAGCTTGGGGATGCTGATACGTCTCCAACGTATCTATAATTTTTTATTGTTCCATGCTGTTATATTATCAATCTTGGATGTTTAATAATCATTTTATATCATTTTTTGGTACTAACCTATTGACATAGTGCCAAGTGCCAGTTCCTATTTTTTCCATGTTTTTTACATCGCAGAAAATCAATATCGAACGGAGTCCAAATGCCACGAAACATTACGGAGATTTTTTATGGACCAAAAGGAACATGTTGGGCCTTGGTTGTAGCTAGGGGGAGTCCCGAGGAGGGGACAACACACCAGGCCACGCCAGGAGGCCCAGGCATGCCCTGGTGGGTTGTGCCGACCTCGGGTGCCCCCTGGACCTCCTATTTGCTCTATAATTACCCGAAAAATCCTAGAACCCTAGGGTAGTCGACGAAATATTCATCCAGCCGCCGCAGAGTCCAGAACCACCAGATCCTATCTAGACACCATCTCGGATGGGGTTCACCACCTCCATTGGTGCCCCTTCGATGATGCGTGAGTATTTCTTTGTAGACCTTCGGGTACATAGTTAGTAGCTAGATGGCTTCATCTCTCTCTCTTGATTCTCAATACAATGGTCTCTTGGAGATCCATATGAGGCAACTCTTCTTGCGGTGTAATTGTTGGGATCTGATGAATTTATATCCATGAAAGTTATTTGAGTTTCTTTGATCTCTTATATGCATGATCTCTTATAGCCTCGTATTTCTTCTTTGATATTTGGGTCTTGTTTGGCCAACTTGATCTATTTATCTTGCAATGGGAAGAGGTGCCCGGTAGTGGGTTCGATCTTACGGTGCTTGATCCCAGTAACAGAAAAGGGAACCGACACGTATGTATCGTTGCTACTAAGGATAAAAAGACAGGATCTATATCTACACAATAGATAAATGGATCTTGTCTACATAATGTCATCGTTCTTATTGCATTACTCTGTTTTTCCGTGAACTTAATACACTAGATGCTTGCTGGATAGCGGTCGTTGTGTGGAGTAATAGTAGTAGATGCATGCAGGAGTCGGTCTACTAATCTTGGATGTGAAGCCTATGTAATGATCATTGCCTGGATATCATCATAATTATTTGAGGTTCTATCAATTTCCCAACAGTAATTTGTTTACCCATCGTTTGCTATCTTTCTCGAGAGAAGCCACTAGTGAAAACTACGGCCCCTGGGTCTTCTTCCTCATATATTTCCTTATGATCTACTTTTCCTTTGCATTTTTATTCAGATCTATTAAACCAAAAATACTTATCTGCACTTCATTTTATTTGTGATCTATTATTTCAATCTACTACAATTTTCTGGCATCGTTACCCGAAAGGGATTGACAACCCCTTTAACACGTCGGGTTGTGAGGTGTTGTTACTTGTGTGCAGGTGCTGTTTACGTTGTGTTTCTTGGTTCTCTTACTGGTTCGATAACCTTGGTTTCTTCACTGAGGGAAATACCTACCATCATTGTGCTGCATCATCCCTTCCTCTTTTGGGAAATACCGACGTAGTCCTAGCAGACAGGAGCTTTTCTGGCGCTATAGTCAGAGAGCGATCAATCACCAAGCGCGAAATCATCAAGAAGCTCCTGAGATCACTTGACAGCTCATTCGACACCCTGGCCCTGATGATACAAGAACGTTCTGACATACTTGAGAGGCTCAACACACATGAGTTCCAGTTATCCGATAAGAGAGACATCTATGGCCCCAACTATGGCCGAACACGGGCTTTGAAGGCAAAGGTTGTGTCCTCATCTGAAGAAGAATTGTACCGCAGTTCTAGGGATCCTAAAGAGATTGTAAAGGAGCTAGATATGCTCGTGAAGAATTTCCAGATTTCTCCAAGAAGAAAGGTTTCAGAAAGTCTTCAAGATCCAGCTCAAGAAATGACGAATCTTCCTCTCTTGACCACAAGAAGAGAACATTCCACAAATGCAAGAAACCTGGTCACTACATCTCTGAGTGTCCTTAATGGGACAATGAGACCAAGAAGAAGAAGAAGAAGAGCAAGGAAGATGATTTAGATGACAAGAAGAAGAAGAAATCCTCAAAGTCTTCATCAAAGTCTTCATCTCACAAGAAGAGCTCATCCAGCAAGGCTCATGCATTTGTTGGCAAGGAAATTGATTCAGAGGAGGAGTCTTCTTCTAAGGAGACGGAGGTGGAGTCCCAGGAGGAGTCCGATTCAATCGTGGCAAGCCTGGCTCTAGCTTCGGCGTACATCGCCAAGTCCATCTTCAACACCGAAGACAATGTTATCGTCGCCGACGCTGATGCTAATGATGAAGTTGACTCTGCTCCGACCTACTGCTTCATGGCACGTGGTGCCAAGGTAAACTCACGCGATTCTTACTTTCAAACATCTAGTTAAGATGACTCTGAATGTGAATCTAAACCTAGCTACAAAACGCTTGTAAAGTTGCAACTGAACAAGAAACTGCTATGGAACATATTCGAAAGTTGCTAGATAAAAGCGATGACCTGTTGGACGCGAAAATGACTCAAACTTAGTCCTTAATTGAAGACATTAAAAATCTTCACGTTAAGTACGAGGAACTTGAAAGTCATCTTGAAACTCTCTTAGCTACTCATGAGAAGCTTTCCTATGATTATCTTCAAAGGAAGCAAGAACTTCAGAACCTGAGAGCGTCTCATGAAGATCTTCAAAAGGAGAACGAGTCACTTTGCGCTCAATAGATTAGTTCCACTCAGGAAAACTTTGAGCCACCATGTTTAAAATGTCTTGAGCGTGATAATGCTGTCTCTGTTGCTGAATGTTCTACTATTGCTACTGTTGCAATATCTTCAAACTGCTGATGTGGCAACTAACCCCTCTTCTGAGGATACCACTACTATTGCTGATGAGAATGCTAGGTTGAAGGAATTGCTTGAAACAGGGATGTACAAAAGTCTCAAAGGGCATGAGACACTATGTCACTACTAGGGAAAACCCTAGTAGTAGCAGGGTTTTGAGGCTATCAGCAGCGCGGGCAGCCGCGCTACTACTACGGCGCTATAGCTAACTGTTAGTAGTAGCGCGGTTTGTACTCGCGCTACTAATACTGAATATACCAGCAGCGCTTTTCCAGAACGCGCTACTAATAGTTAGCTGTAGCGCTTTCCTAGCCCCGCGCTACTGCTATATCTTTCATCATTTTCCCCCGCTTCCTACCACGTTTCAGTTTCAATAAACTGCAATTTCCTGATACTAGGTACTACTAAATATCAATTTCATAAAGCACTATAGGTATTGGGTAGTATTCCCTCTGTTCCAAATTACTCGTCGTGGTTTTAGTTCAAATTTGAAATAAACCAGGATGAGTAATTTGGAACAGAGGGAGTACTAGATAGCAATTTCATATATAGTCAACATGCATCCTCAAGCAGTACAAGGTGATATCGACGACGATAATCATATGTAGTTCTAGATGAAATCGACGACGATCATCATATGTAGTTCTAGATGATATAGCCACACACACATATGTAGTTCTAGATGACATCGACGACGATCATCCTCTGCAAGCCTGGGTGGTGGGTGTTCCTGATAGTAATTAGGATGGCCTATCCAACATGAAGATTCTTGCCAACGAGGAATCTCTTCCACCGAACCAAGTTTAAGTGTGTGCGACCATCCGTGTCCATGTGGTAAGTACAGGCGGTGACGGAGCCCCTTGCGGTAAGGCGTAGTCCAGCTGAGCCTTCTTCATCAGGCTCGATACCACAACTCACAGATAGGCTCTTTGGCAATTTCTGAATAAGAAAAACATATTAATTAATAAATAGCCTCACACATACTTTTGCAAATATATTTCTATTAATTATATATTTCTACACTATCAAAAGACACAGTACTACACATTTGTACTAAGCATGAATTCTACTAATAAGTATATATGGATTATCTACACTATTAATAGTTCCTTGGATTCTACACTAATAAGCATGTGATAGGACTCTACACTAAAGCATATCATCGACTAGATTCCACACAACATATCATTGGACTCTACACTAAGCATATCATCAGTAATTTGCATTTGTAAGTATAACATACCATATCATACCGATTGACCATGGTACATGTCAGGCGGGTCATGAATGGCACCCCGACAAAGTCATCACGTGGCGGAATTATGTCCCATAGGCTGCACACCTCCTCCTCACTCAGCCTCATTCTTTGAGCTATGATGGCTTCATGAAGTGGGTCCTCATCATCTTCATCGAGTGGGTCCTCATTATCTTCATCATCTTCGTCATCTTCATCATCTTCCACCAGGTTGATATAAATGGCAGCCAGCTTGGGTCTTTCTGCTCTAAAGGAGAAGCTGATCAACTCACCACCAGTAAGACGCATGTGGGCGAGGAAACGGGCCCATCCATCTCCTCCAATCTGCGACATATTGTGTCCTTTCTCGACCTCCATAGTGTACGGCCCCCAGGAGCCTCAAATGTCATAGTGTCTCCTGTCAGCTTGTTGAATTTCAACCTCATATTGCATGGGATGATCTGTGTAAAATAAGCAAAATGACACAATGCAATAATGCCAACACTAAAAATAAAATAGTTGTTACATTTCATATAATTTCTTACCACCGCATGATGAAAACTCGGCTGGAAGTAGATGCCGAACAACTTTCCAGTTGCAAGGCTGCTAGCACACGTTGAGTTGCACAGTTCACATGGTAGTGGTGGTGGTGGCGGCGCCATTTTCCTAAAGCAATATGAGCAAAGGATTAACGATCCACTTCACAGGAAAGAAAAACAGTAGCATGTGATATTTTTGCTTCTTCTTCAGTTATATTTTCATAGTGGAACCCGATCCCAAAAAGTAAACAACAAGCTCTCAATTAACTTATTAACACCTTCTATAATAGAACAGACAGCTAGCAGGCAAATGCCAAATCAGCCAACAAGACTCACAGACAACAAGTTCTCAATTAGCTTACTAACACCTTCTAGAATATCTCTAGATGAAGAGATTCTTCCGCGAGAAGCAATTTGATGGAAAATTATAATCCTAGCATCTAGTAACATATAAGATGACAAGGTATCACCTATGAAAGCATTTCAGGGGCACCTATTGCCGAAAAAACTATTTGGCCCCTACCAAAGGTATAATCCTAAGATTTGTAATAAGTTATCTACCAAATCAAGGTACCACCTACCAAGACACATTTCATCTAATTTGGCCCCTATTTTCTAAGATAACTGATTAAAAAAACAAGTGGCAAATTTAATTGGGATTAACTTAGCACTTGCAAACTAAATACTTGTATCACCTACCAAAGCATTTCAACTAAATTGGCACCTACGTTTTGCAAAAAATAACTTATTACAGAAAAACAAAAGCATCTAGTTATCCATATGAAATTCGTAAGCCCTGGCTACATCTAGGTAGGGCAACCCTCGGGGGTGCTGATGAGGAGGGGGGATGGCATGGTGACCTCTGTCGGGGGTGCTAACGAGGGGAAGGCCTCTAACTTTCCTACGAGAGGGGGCGACGATAGTGGCCGGCGAGGGGATCGAGGGCGGTCAGCCAAAGGCGCCCGGCCATAGCTCGCGGGCGGCGACAGAGTGAGTGGCGAGAGGGTGGAGGAGTAGCTAGCAGTGGGGCCGCGAGAGGGGGGTGGAGCATTACCTGCGGCGGCGGTGGCGGTGGCGCGCGATGGCGGAGGAGAAACCCTATCCGCAGCTACCAGTGTCAGGCGGAGCGGGATGATTGAGAGATGAGCGTGCGGGGGGCTGGGCCACGTGTTTTGTTTTGCTGTAGCAGTAGCGCAGGTACAGGGAGCGCACTACTGCTAAGCCCAACATCAGTAGCACTTTGTCCTAAAAAACGCTACTTCTAAGGCTAAGCATGTAAAAACATTAAAAATATACATTGGTCATCATTGATATTTTTGTGTAGAATCTAAATAGTCAACATGAATCCTCACCATACCTGTATAGGCACAGGCGAGATTCATATTGCAGCCACAAATCCTACACATACAGTACAATGAAGACCAAGTGCTCGAGATAGTTTGAGAAGTAACATATTTAAGGTGGTAAACACCTTGTTCGCTTAGCACTATGGGTCTAAACTTAATTAGTTGCAAGAGGGGATGTTACTTAGCAGCAGCGAGTTTTAAAGAAAAACTCTGCTACTAAGTACCTTAGGAGTAGCGCGTCCAGGAGAAGGGCGCTACTACTATATCTAGCATGGAGTCAACACCATGGCAATTGTAGGAGTAGCGCTCGTTTCACCTAGAGCGCTACTGCTACTACGCTATTAGTAGCGTGGTCTTCTGAAGCTCCCTATGCTAATTAGTAGTAGCGTTTGTTTTTAAACCTCACTGCTGCTAAGATCCGGTGTATAAGGTTTTCCCTAGTAGTGTGTGATGTCCTCAAGAAACAGATTCTGAACCGAGACCCTAGGAAAGAAGGTGTTGGGTTCGAGAGGAAAATGAATGTTGATGGTTCATACTGGAAGCCTGAGCAGTACGCTCAAACCACATGGGTTGCTTCAAAGGGACCTTCAGTGGATCCATCTACATTATCTGGCTTCACTTGTGCTAACCCGATTATCATTGATGAATCCTTTGATGCAAACTATAATATGTTTAAGAATCAGAATGGTGAATTGTTTGCCAGGTATATTGGTACTAACTGTAGGAATGGACCTCCTCTAAAGAAGATCTGGGTGCCCAAAAATTGTCTTGAGAAGCTTCCTGTGAATGTCATCATGACACCACCTGGGAAGAAGACAAATCCCAGACCAAAGGCTTCATATGGTCCAAAAGTTTCATAGAGACAAAGGACCCACCAGGGTCACCCTAACGCCAATGTTTTGCAAGGAAACCATACTCGGACTTATGAATATGAGCGTGTTTCATCAAACCGCTATGTTCACAAGACCAAGAACTTTTCTTCTTATTCTTATGAGTATTATTCACCTCCTACAAGGCTATTTGCTAGGGATCCAAAGCCAAAGTTCTCAGATGTTGCACTTAGACTCATTACTTTTAAGCCACCCCTGAAGATGTGGGTGGTTAAGAACAATTAACTCTCTTTTACAGGGAAAGGTCTCCAGCCGAAAATCAAAGGCTTCTAATGCTTATGCTGGAGACCTAAAACATCTTGTGGGATGCAAGATAAAATGCCAAAATGGTCTTACTATGTATTTTGTCCCAAGATTTCTTGGCAATCATCCTATCTACCCTAACAAGGATCTGAACTTTGATAATATGCTTGTTCGTCAAATGTTTACGCTTCACATTTCCCTTGGTGAAGCCTATCTCCCAAACTGCACTGTAGGGTACGACACCAAAGGCTTTTGAGTGGATTATGGACAGTGGATGCACTAACCACATGACTGGGGATCGAAGTCTTCTTATGGATTCAACCCTACATCCATCTAACAAAATTCACATCACATTTGCTGACGCTGGTAAAAGCAAGGTTTGGGCCTAGGTAGAGTTGCAATCTCAAAGGATCAGCACATGGATAAAGTGATGCTTGTTGAATCCCTTGGTTCAACTTAATGTCTGTCTCAATGCTTTGTGATCTGAACATGATTGTGATATTTGGAAAATATCGCTGCCTTGTGCTTATGGAATCTGACAAATCTTTAGTCTTTGAAGGATATCGAAAGGACGATCTGTATATGGTCGATTTCTCCGCAGGACCATAGCTGGCCACATGTCTTCTAGCAAAAGCCGGCTCTGGCATCGGAGGCTAGGGCATGCGGGTATGAGGAAGTTATACACTCTCTCGAAGAAGAAGCATGTCATAGGAATCGAGGGCGTCAAGTTCAGGAAGGATCATCTATGCGGTGTCTGCGAAGCTGGGAAGATGATTAGGGCCAAGCATCCCTCGAAGATAATCATGACGAAGACACATCCCTTCAACTGCTTCACATGGACTTATTGGGCCCTACTCACTACTCTACCCTTACTACCACTTCATGCCTCTATGGTTTCGTCATTGTTGATGATTGCTCAAGATATACATGGGTGACCACAATTCTCTACAAGACTGAAGTGCAGGATGTATTCAGACGATTCGCCAATCATGCCATGACCAACTATGGCATCAAGATGAAGCACATCAGAAGTGACAATGGCACTGAATTCAAGAACACCGGCCTCGACACTTATCTTGATACATTCGGCATCATACATGAGTTCTCGGCTCCATACACACCTCAGCAGAATGGCATCATGGAGCGCAAGAACAGAACCCTCATTGAGATGGCATGAACGATGCTTGATGAGTACAAGACACCAACGAAATTCTGGCCTGAAGCTATTAATACTGCATGCCACATCACCAATCGTGTTTATCTTCAAAACCTCCTAAAGAAGACACCATATGAGCTCCCGACTGGTAAGAAGACAAACGTCATCTATTTTAGAGTATTTGGTGCTAGGTGCTGGATCAAGGATCCGCATCACACTTCAAAATTTGCACCGAAAGCACACGAAGGTTTTATGCTTGGCTACAGAAAGGATTTGCACTCCTACAAAGTCTTCAACCTCTTTCACTACAATGTGGTTGAAGCTGTGGATGTGCGGTTCGATGAGACTAACGTCTCGCAAAGAGAGCACTTGCCAAATGTGCTAGATGAGGCTACGCCAAGTGAATCTATCAAGCTTATGGTACTGGAGAAATCATACCTTCAAAGGCACATGCTGAAGAGGAAATCATCATTTCTGCACCTAATTAGCATGAAGACACTGCTCAGCCTAATGTCAATGTTGAAGATGAAGAAAATGGTCAGCAAGGGCAAAATCTTCGTCTAGTTCATCCCCGAGATGCAAATGAAGTACAGGTTGAGAAGAAAATTGATAGCATCAATGCGCCTAGTCCAGTTACTCATTCAAGAGCAACACATCTAGCAAATTTTTGTGGGCACTTCACATTTGTCTCTATATCTGAACCCAAGAAAGTTGATGAAGCCTTCATGGAACCTGAATGTATTCAAGCTATGCAAGAAGAGCTTCAACAATTTGAGCTGAATAATGTGCGGGAGCTTGTAAAGCATCCAGATCCTCGCAAGCACAATATCATCGGCACCAAATGGATCTATCGCAACAAACAAGATGAGCATGGTCAAGTTGTCAGAAACAAGGCTCATCTCATTGCTCAAGGTTACACATAAGTTGAAGGGATTGACTTCGATGAAACATTTGCTCCTGTGGCTAGGCTTGAAGCCATTCGCATACTCCTAGCCTATGCCAACCACAACAACATTCTTCTGTACCAAATGGATGTAAAGAGTGCCTTTCTCAACGGAAAAATTGAAGAAGAAGTGTATGTTGCACAACCACCTAGTTTTGAATACCCAAAACATCTGGATATGGTATACAAGCTCAACAAGGCACTATATGGCCTCAAACAAGCACCTCACGCTTGGTATGAAACACTCAAAGACTTCCTGAAGAGAAAAGGCTTCAAACCTGGTTCACTAGATCCCACTCTCTTCACGAAGACATATGATGGTGAACTATTTGTTTGCCAAATCTATGTGGATGACATTATCTTTGGCTGCACTAACAAGAGATATAGTGATGAGTTTGGGCATATGATGCAAGAGCAATATCAGATGTCCATGATGGGTGAGTTGAAATTCTTCCTTGGTCTTCAAATCCGTCAACAGAGTGATGGCATCTTCATATCACAAGAAAAATACCTCAAAGATTGCCTGAAGAAGTTTGGAAAGCAAAACTACAAAGGATACACGACGCCAATGCCAGCCAAAGGTCATTTGGGCCCCGACGACAATGGTATAGAGTTCGATCAAAAGGTATACCGCTCGATGATTGGTTCTTTACTCTACTTATGTGCATCTAGGCCTGATATAATGCTTAGAGTTTGCATGTGTGCCCGATTCCAAGCGGCACCAAAGGAATCGCATCACTTAGCTGTGAAGCGAATTCTTTGATATTTGCCTTACACCCCAACACTAGGATTATGGTATCCAAAGGGGTCAGAGTTTGATCTAGTTGGATTCTCAAATGTTGATTATGCTGGTGACAAGGTTGATCGCAAGTCTACATCAGACACATGTCACTTTCTTGGATGATCTCTTGTCTATTGGTCTTCAAAGAAGTAGAACTGTGTATCACTCTCCACTTCTGAATCAGAATACGTTGCAGCTGGATCTTGTTGCGCTCAGCTTCTATGGATGAAGCAAACTCTCAAGGACTATGGCATCCACCTGAAGCATGTGCCACTCTACTGCGACCATGAAAGCGCCATCAAGATTGCCAACAACCCAGTTCAGCACTTGAAGACAAAGCACATTCATATCCATCATCACTTTCTCAGAGATCATGTCATGAATGAAGATATAGGTATCATTCACATCAACACTGAAGAGCAATTGGCAGATATCTTCACAAAGCCCTTGGATGAGAAAAGGTTTTGCAAGTTGCGTTGTGACCTAAATATCTTAATCCTCAAATGTCCTGTGATTGGACAGACATCCTAATGCTTATGCATGTTGATGACTTAGATGCAACACACGAAGTAACGTATATCTTCAATCAATGAAGACATACACTCTATGTGTGAATGAATTAACATGGAAATTCACTTTGGAGCACCACGATAATTGTGCGCCATGTCTAGGTCTAATACTTCCTATACGGTGGGTAACACCACCACCAAACTTTCTCGAAGATTTTCATTTGGCATCGTAATTGCATTATCTTCGCATTTGGTTTGTCTTCAACATTGATTTGACTTCAAGGTTTATCTTCACAATGTTGATTTGGTCTTCTCTGATATATATATATAGTACTTTACATCATTCACTTGTAGCTATGTCTTCAAACTTGGCATTTTCTGAACTAAGTGAATGTGATTGGACCCTAACCCCTTCTGTGCTTCTTCCTCAAATTCTGTCTATCTAGTCATATGCATTCTGTTGAAACGTGTCGAATGTCTTCACTGCATCCATGTCAGCTGAAGATATAGAGACACACATTTAAAACTACTTTTAATGCTACATCTCTTTTGCCTGAATACCGGAGAAGCCGGAACGACCCCTCGACAAACCAGGCATGTGTGGGAACATGGAACAACTTTCAATGAGTTGCATGCATGTCACGTGTCCATGATATGTGAACCGCCAGGGGCACCTGTGTAATTACACTGTGCAGCCCTTTACCTTATAAATACACACCCAAGCACAATCATTATCTCCTTTTCCACCTCGCCACATCGCTCAAACCCTAGCACCACCGCTAGCTCGCGTCGATGCTGGAGACGAAGTGCTTAGCTGCCACGACCTCTTCGACGCCATCCTCGCGCCGGCCACGGACCTCATCTTCTCCACCACTGCTACAGGTGTCTTCCGCCGCCAAGTTAGGGCGTGGGAGATTGGACTGCTTGGCTTCTCTTCTGCCTTGTCTAGCAGTTCGTTTGGGAATTCTTACAACATCATATTCGCTCACCTGAAGCCAGGTCTTGCTTGACAGGTAGACGGAAGCCTTTCACTGTTTTGAAGCCTATCTGTCTGAAAATTATGGCTTCTGAGAAATCTGCTAGGAAGGGTGGCAGGAAGCGCCATGGAAACACTGCTCTAGATCTGCCTCCGGATCTGTATGAAATGTACAAGACTGATCCTGAGGAGAACTATAATCAATGCAAGACCAGGATCCAATGGATCCGAAGATATTGGGCTGAATAGTCGTTCAAGAACAACTTCGTCACTGCTGAATATGCTAAGATGAATGCTATCAAGCGCCCGTGGGGCAATATTCTCTACAGGAATCTGCAACCCAAGTCGAATCCTGAAGCTATTGCCCAAGGCTTCTATCCTTTCATGGTCCGAGGACCTCAGCCTGAGAATGTCGACCCATCATCTTTGTTATGGTGTCATGACAACAATCTCTTCAAGCGCAACTTTCAGTTTGCAAAGGAGTCAGCTGCAAAGAACATGAAGGCTTTCAGACTCAGCTTCAACCCTGGTCCATCCGCTCCAAGGCAGGATGGCACACGTGAAGCCAATCCCAATGTCATCGGCCCCTTCACTAGCTTTGATGGGTTCCTCTCTCACATTGCTACTCAGAGGGCCAACATGGATCAATCTGCTGATGACGCAGACTCTGAAGATGCACCCGCACCACCGAAGCAGAAGAAGAAAAAGACTAACACTTCGAAGCCCTCTGCTGAACCAACTGCTTCGAATGTGAAGCCATTGAAGGCTGCACCTCCTGAACCCAGTGTGCACTCAGAAGATTTGTCTCGTGTCTCCAAGAGGACCAAGAATACCAAGAATCCCAAGAAGACTTCAAGGCATGACCTGACTCCAGCTGCCGTTCTGCAACGAGGAATACTCCATTGATCTGTGCAGTGATGAAGATCTTGGTGATGAAGCTCTAGAGATGTTGATCAAGAGCAAGCAAGAGGCTGAGATATTTCAAGATCTGCCTCTCTTTGATGTTGATATTCTGAACAACTTCATCAATGAATGGTTTGATGACCAAAGCATCAACATTGATGATCTACCGCTGCCAGTGGACATCAGCGTCACGTTTCACGAAGCCATTGCAAATGAACTGGCCTTGGCTCAGAAAATCGTCGAAATCAAGAACAAGATTGATTATGAGAAGGCACACTTCAAGAAGCACATGGCCAAGCTCAATGTGGCAGATGTGCAAATCTTCAAGAAGATGATGAATCACCTCAAGGCCGAGTTCAACAAGAAGCGTGAAGAAGCCAAAGGCTCATGTGAGCACATGAAGTACTATGCGCAGAAATGTGTTCAATCACACAATGAAGATGAAAAGCGAAAGGCTCTTGGGCATCATGGCATCGACCCCAAGATGGCTACCAAGTAAAAGAAGAAGTCTGCTGAAGCCCAACCTGAAGCTCAACGGCAGGAACGACCAAGCGTTGTCTTCCCTGAAGCATGACTGGCATGAAGCCAAAGGTCCCCTCAGCAGCTTCAGAAATGAAGAAGATAAGGCAAGCCCAAGCCAAAGCCAGGAAGAGGAAGCTTAAGGACACCTCTAATGATGCTCCCTCCAAGAAGAAATTGAAGACAAAGGCTTCAAAGTCTTCGAAGAAAGAGCATGCTGCTGCCCCAAAGCCCCTCATAGTTGAACCCATGTTAGTTGTTCTGCCTGCTTCAACGAACCAAGAACGTCGTCTTGTGATTCATGAGCCTGCTTCCATAGAGGCTCCTGAGCGTGAAGAAGTTCCACCTGCTGACCCCAACGCAGCTGAAGGCATTGGTTGTGACGACAATGTGCATGATGATGAAGTCCTTCCTTAGCTCGAGCCCTAGTCGGTATCATTGCCTGCTCCCACAAGGAGTGAACTTATTAGCATTGGTCGTCCACTGACGCCAATTGCTCAAGATGACTCATGGGCTGAGTGCCAACAAAAAGACACCCTAGTGCAAGATGAAACACCACGTACTCCACTTGCTCAAGTCACTTATTCGGGGCTTGATGATGAAGACTACATGGAAGATACCACCCCTTCTCCAAAGGCGTCGCCAGCGTTTCACATGCTTCGCAAGGGCCTCAGGCCACAGGTCTCCATGTCGAGCATTCCAGAAGAAGAAGTGCAAAACACTAGCTCACTAGCACGTCAAGTGTTTCTTGAACCCACTCCTTCTGCGTCTACGTTTGAGTCTGAAGCCAAAGCTGCTGAAGACATTCTGGCTGCATCAGCCAAGGAAGAAAAAGAAGAAGATAAAGGAGAGGTAAGAGAAGCCACACCCCCTACCAGTGATCTAGTCATTCTTGAATAGAATGTGATCGTGCCCGACCCTCTAGTCGTTGAACAAATGGAGGTTGAAAACCATGAGGATGCCACCAACAACGCCACTAAAGCCAATGACTCTGTCATGGCTGAAGATAATGTGGAGCCTGAAGTCAATGTGAATAATGACACCGCTGTGACACCAATCACCTCCAAGGCCACATACTATGGAACGTGTGTTCAATCATGGTGAGTTGGTGATAGTCAAGTGGCCAATCATGGTTCCACCCACTGCTCCCGGGCCAGAGTATGACTATCATGTGGAGTAGAGGCCTCAAGTTCAGAAGCCAAAGCCAAGACTACCAAGGCTTCCAAGTGCTGTCACAACACAGGGATAATTCAGCGTGCTCAGCTTCAGAGAGCACAATATATTCTTTGACAGTGCCAAGAAATCGTACATGAAGCCCAAGATCACCTCTGACAAATTTTGCAGCCATTTGTAGCGAAGCTATTACTCTTGCATCCTATACAACCAAGATCGGCTTTTTCCGCACAAACGTCTTGATTGTGATGCTATGGCTGGGCTGCCCTGTCTTGAAGAGGCCCTTGATTGGTTTAGGGATGTTGGTCTTCTGCCCTTTGTGACTGACAAGGAACATTGGAACGAAGAGCTTCTGTTGCAGTTCTATGCTACTCTCCATATTCGAGGCTACAACAGGGATCCAAAGACTTGGATCCTTGAGTGGATGACATGTGATGTTCATCATGAAGCCAAAGCTTATGATATCATCGAGCTTACTTCCCTGCCCACTCCAGGTAAGTTATACGAACCTGGTTGTCAGCTTCATCAAAATGAGCTGCAGAGCATTTTTCAGAAGCTAGAGCCAAATGCTGAGCATGATGAAGCCATTGCCCCAAGACGCCAAATACCCAAAGGAGTTCTTTGTCAAGGACCTTGAGTACTTTCCACGCATAGTATACCACATTCTGAGGCGTACTCTCTGGCCCATCAAAGTAAATTCTTCTGAAGCTGAACTTGAAGGCGCCATGAAGACTTTGGTATTCTATATCATCAATGGCATCAAATTCAACACTCAATTTTTTGCTCCATGGGTGATGCACTTGATTAAGCTTCATTCAACCATTAACTATCAGCCTTTAGCGTGCAACCATATTGTCTTTCTACCTGAAGTTGATATGTCTATTGACCCCATCCACCCGAGCCTGCAAAGAAGCCACTCCACCTTCAGAATGCTGAATTCCAAAGCTTCACGCAGCCAATCAAAGGGATTCATGTGCCCATTGCTGCAACTCCTGCATATCCACTAGCTGGCAAGTTGCGCATGCCACACCGTGCAAATACTGAAGCCACTGCCAGCACAATAGCTCAAAGGCCTCAGAAGCGTCCTCATGTCCTCAACGCCCGTGAGCTTCTGGTGGCTTTACATCAAAAGCAGGATAGGCATCATGACTGGCTGAAGCATCAGATGTAGATTTTCTTGGTGGATGTCAATCGCATTCGCAACTTGGCCACCAAGAACACATTTGTTGCACATGAAGCCTGCAGGCGGTCCTTGAAGAGCCTCACATTGCTCTGCTCTGAAGATGATCTTTGTGCAGATGGCTTCACTAAGCACTTCAAGTTTGACTCCAGGCCTCCCTCAAATACAAGCTGGCGTCGCACTCCATCTATTGAAGATCCTGAACATTCATCTTCGGCTGCAATAGTTGTTTCGAGAGTCGTTGATGAAGAGGATGACGCCACTTCACCAACCTTGGCTGCACTGCATCATGATTCTTTGTTAGGCCCGTCTGCACCACTAAACTCCAACGTCTACCCTGCTCCATCTTCTACTCCAGCTGGGAACGAGTAGAGCCTCTATGTCTTCAAACCTTTTTGGTCATTACTGACAAAAGGGGGAGAAGCATATGAGGTTGCTAGTCTTCAAGCAGGTCCATATGGGTGGTTGCTTTATTTTTGCTAAGTTCTTACAACTCTCGTTTATGAGGTTGCTAGTCTTCAAGCGGGTCCATATGGGTGGTTGCTTTACTTTTGCTAGGTTCTTACAACTCTCATTTTGAAACTTTTTGGCTTTTGAGTTGTAACACTTAAACTCGATGGTTGTCTGCTACTTTTGCTACTACTTTGTGATGCGCTGATAAATTCCGCATGTAGTCATTCTGCAGATGCCCATTTTTCATTGTGCATGTCACTATCTTCGTAATTCTTCTTATATATGCATGATGAATTGTCTTCGTGAGTTGAGCAGGATATCCACAAAGTAAAACCTGCCATGTGCATTTGCATTCAAAAGAAAACTACTTATATGCACATCTTCAGGGGGAGCCTTTTGCAACTTATGAAGACAATGCTTTTATCCTTAACTTTCACATACTTTTATCCCCGTCGAAAACTTCAACCAGTTTGTCATCAATCACCAAAAAGGGGGAGATTGTAAGTGCATCTAGTGCCACCCCTAGTTGGTTTTGGAGTATTGATGACAAGCTTGGTCGAGGGACTAATGTGTTTGTGAGAATTGCAGGATAACACAAGTAGTAGTCCCTTATGGATTCAATTTACCTACCAGAGATGACCCCTAAAAATGTGTGAAGACATGAAGACAATGGTGGTTTGTGAAGACATTCACGATGAAGATTATGCCATGTGAAGACATTCACTTGAATACTATGGAGTGCGAAGACATAGTTGTTTCGTAGTTTCCCTTTCTTCTTTGTTGAGTCATATGAACCACCGTACTATGAAGTGGGGTCCAAGGCAACAAAGTCAGAGTGACTGAAGTGATGCTCAACCAAAATCCTATGTCTTCGAGTGAAGACAATGAGAGCAAATCTTATCCAAAGCTAGATGTGTCAGCTTTACTTGTAGCCCAAGTCAAGCTGCCATGTGTGTTTGAGATCCGACCGTTGGACACGTGTTGGTTCATTAGTGACCCAGGTTCATTTTGGACAAATCAGGTCAGGTTGCCTCCTGGCTATAAATAGCCCACCCCATACACCATAAATTGGTGGCTTCTCCGAGTTAGTGCATGGCTTTTGTCGTTTGAGAGCAACCCACCTCTGAAGCATTTGAGAGAGAGAGAGAGATCCTTGCGAGGACAAAGCCCAAAACAGCCAGAGCCAAAGAGTCTTAGGCATCACTGAAGTCTTTCTGTCCGCGTGGCCTGAAGACTTGTTATACTTGAGGACTATGAATCCTCCAGCCGGTTAGGCGTCGCGTTTTGAGAATCCAAGAGTCATTGTGGATCATCGGTGAACGAAGTATATGAAGGTTTGGAAGTCTACCTTGAAGACTTATCAAAGTGATTGGGCGGGGACTGGGTGTCCTTAGCTTAAGGGGAATAAGGTGAAGACGCGGTCTTCTGAGTTAAATCTCAGCCTCCCTAACCAGATGTACAGTTGCCACAGCAACTTTAACTGGTCTACCAAATCCTTGTCTTCACCAAGCAACTGGTTCTATCCTCCACTTCCATTTACTTTACAGTTTGTCTTCGTGAAGACATTGCCTGCTTGTCTGATCTGATTGACTTCACTGAGTCAAGATTATTTACTGTTGGCTTCATACTGTCTTCCATGCTGATCCATACTACCTAGCTACTGACTATCTTTGTGCTTTCACTTCATTACTTACTTGACTCTGGCTTGTCTAGTGTAGTCTACCTTCCGCTGCATATCAATATGTTCATTTCTACTATTTGTCTTCAAAGACCTCATGTTTTGAAGACTTTAGTAAAAATCACCTATTCACCCCCTGTAGTCGATAACTAGCACTTTCATCTCATTAGTAACTTATCTGCTACACTAATCTACAAATTCAAACTTTCAGCAAGCTATGGAACAAATCATTGAAGATCCACAACCGCCTGAAGGTGACGAGGCTACCATAGGAAGAATGTCACCTCTTGCCGTAGTGCATCTGTATCTCTCCACTAACAGTGCAAAAAGCACCTTCCTACGTAATTCTGGGTTGGTTATCAAGGTAACTAAGGGAGTCCAGGATTATGGGGTCCTCGAGTGTCTGGGCTATGTGATATGGGTCGAACTAATGGGCCGTGGAGATACAAGACGGAAGACTTTCCCCGTGTCCGGATGGGACTCTCCTTGGCGTGGAAGGCAAGCTTAGCGTGTGGATATGAAGATTCCTTTGTCTGTAAACCGACTATGTACAACCCTAGCCCCCTCTGGTGTCTATATAAACCAGAGGGTTTAGTGTGTAGAGACACAATCATAATCATACAGGCTAGACATCTAGGGTTTATCCATTACGATCTGATGGTAGATCAACTCTTGTAACCCCTATATTAATCAAAGTCAATCAAGCAGGACGTAGGGTATTACCTCCATCAAGAGGGCCCGAACCTGGGTAAACATCATGTCCCCTATCTCCTGTTACCTTCGATCCTTAGACGCACAGTTCAGGACCCCCTACCCGAGATCTGCCAGTTTTGACACCGACATTGTTGCTTTCATTGAGAGTTCCATTGTGCCATTGTCGAAAGGCTCGATTGCTCCATAAATCATCTACAACAATGCTGCTGCGAAGGTGATTTTTCTCCCTGGCCAGA
Source organism: Triticum urartu (assembly GCF_003073215.2). Taxonomy (NCBI): domain Eukaryota; kingdom Viridiplantae; phylum Streptophyta; class Magnoliopsida; order Poales; family Poaceae; genus Triticum; species Triticum urartu. The sequence continues at coordinate 229,573,212 of NC_053023.1, read as the reverse complement.
TCTTTGTATTCGGTGGCTTCGCACTGTGTGCCAACTCGGTTGGCCACCCGGAGTAGATCGACAGCTACGCCCCTGGTCACTAGATCAGTTTTGGAAATCTGAACTATGTCGCTGATATCCGAGGAGACTTGATCTTCCAAGGGTTTGCGGCCTCAACCACCGCTCCGGCCTTAGATCCAGAGCGCTTCATCAGGTCCGAAGACGGGAGTATAGAGCCTGCCAGACTCTCTGCGGACTTAGAGCTCAACACCAAGAGAATAACGTCATGGGCAATCATTGGAAGGCCGGACTCTTTTCCGGATACTACTTCCGAACCCTGGAGGCCTGCGTCATGCGAGCTTGGCCCAGAAACTTCCGACCCCGTCCAAACTCTACTCTTAAATGAGGCTCTAGATTTAATGCAATCCCTTGGCATCACAGAGGAACCGCTTCTGAATCACGCCCAACCCAGACTAGGGGCTGGAAACAAGGAATTTTACCTCCCGCCCACCACCCACTTCATAGCCACTGTCGAGGACCTAACCGACATGCTTGATTATGCCTCCGAAGAAATCGACGGTATGGACGACGATGCCAGAGAGGAGCAGACCCAAAACCTGCCGGTCACCGGACGTTGGACGGCCACCTCCTCGTATGACGTATACATGGTGGATACCCCTAAAAATAGCGACGATGATGATGAGAAAAACCTAGTCGAGGATGAACCTCCTAAGATACCGCCGAAACGTCGACATCAGCGGCGCCAATCTAAATCGCGTCACGGTAAGAATAGAAATACCGGCACCGAAGACAATGATACTCCAGAGAACGCCGAAGACCAAGAAAACCCATCAAACCAACATCCCGACAAGCAAGCAGGGAATGAAGACTCGGAGGACAGCAACTATCTGCCACTCTCTGAGGACGACATGAGCCTCGGCAACATAGATTTTATCATGGCAGAGGAACCCCTCAAGCAAGAGCGCTTCAAGCGCCGGCTAATAACAACGGCCAGAAGCCTAAAAAAGAAGCAGCAACAGCTTCAAGCTAACCAAGATCTGCTCAACAATAGATGGACTAATGTCCTGGCAGCCGAAGACTACGGCCTTGAACGCCCAACAAAGAGTTATCCGAAGCACAAGATTGTAACTCCCCATATGTAACCTGCCATATTTGTATTCCAACTCTTGCCATTTCCGGCACTAAGTTATGATATTTCCTCGTTGTCGGGTTTTTATCTTTGTGTTGCTTTTGTCTTTGTCATGCATCTCATATCATGTCATCATGTGCATCGCATTTGCATACGTGTTCGTCTCATGCATCCGAGCTTTTTCCCCGTTGTCCGTTTTGCATTCCGGCGCTCCTATGTCCTCCGGTGTCCCCTTTTACCTCTTTTCGTGTGCGGGTGTTAAACGTTTTTGGATTGGACCGAGACATGCCAAGCGGCCTTGGTTTACTGCCGGTAGACCGCCTGTCAAGTTTCGTGCCATTTGGACTTCGTTTAATACTCCAATGGTTAACCGAGGAACCGTAAAGGCCTCGTGCGTGTTGCAGCCCAACACCTCTCTAAAGTGGCCCAAAACCCACCTAAACCCCCTCCTTCATCTCGGTCATTCGATCACGATCGTGTGGCCGAAAACTGTGCTCAATTTGGAGCATCCTAGCTCCCTCTACCTATAAAAAGGCACCTCCACCCAAAATTCCGGGTCATTTCAACCCTAAACCTAGTCTCCTTCCACCTCCGGCCGCCGGACACGTCCGCCCCGCTCCCCCGTCCAACCATCGCTCACCACGTGGCGCCGTGGAGCCCCACATCGACGCCGGCCCGCCGAGCCCAGGCCGGGCCCTCCCTGGCCCGCGCCTCCCCGCTTCGCCCGCTCGCCGCCCCACCAGCCGCCTCCGCCGCCGCCAGCCACCGGCCGCCCTGAGCCATTGCTCCTCCTCGCCGGTGTCTCCTCCCCTTGCCGGCGCCGCCTCGAGCCCATGGCCGGATCCGCCCCGCCGTGGCTCCCCATCCAAGTCCGGCCACCGTCGCCCCGTCTCCGGCGAGAGCTCCGTTCGTCCTCGTTCTGCGTGCCCGATCCCGATCCAGATCTGAGGAACCCTAGGGTTGACTTTTGCCCTAGTTTCTAATATTTTTTAGCATTCTTCATCATGCCATAACTTTGCATCCGTGGCTCCCTTTTGGGCGTGTAGCATATCAAGTTGTTCGTCTCGATGTGTACTTCATTTCATTCCATTGCACCATGTTCATTTGAGTTCATCTTGATGCCCTAAATGTTGTTGTAAGAGTGCTATGTAATGTTAGTTTCAGATACTTATCAGATTATGGACATTTGTCATTTTTGCCATGTTTAATGTGTGCCTCCTATGATCTTGAGCCCTACATGTGTTTTGAAGTATGCCATGCCATCTTTATAGGTAGAGGGAGCTAGGAGGCTCCAAATTGAGCATGATTTTTGGCCACTAGATGACAGAGGGGGTTTAGGTGGGTTTTGGGCCACTTTGGAGAGGTGTTGGGCTGCAACACACACGAGGCCTTTACGGTCCCTCGGTTAACCGCTGGAGTATCAAACGAAGTCCAAATGGCACGAAACTTGACAGGCGGTCTACCGGTAGTAAACCAAGGCCGCTTGGCAAGTCTCGCTCCAATCCGAGAACGTTTAACACCCGCACACAAAAAAAGGTAAAAGGGGACACCGGTGGACATAGGAGCGCCGGAATGCAAAATGGACAACGGGGAAAATGCTCGGATGCATGAGACGAACACGTATGAAAATGCGATGCACATGATGACATGATATGAGATGCATGACAAAGACAAAAGCAACATAGAGACAAAAACCCAACAATGAGGAATATCATAACTTAGTGCCGAAAATGGCAAGAGTTGGAATACAATTATGGCAGGTTACATATGGGGCATTACAACACTCCACCACGACGAAAGGATCTCGTCCCAAGATCTAGGACTGGAAAAACTCTGGATATTCGGAACGGTGGTGGTCCTCGTGTTCCCAGGTGGCTTCACGGTCGGAATGATGTGACCACTTCACTTTCAAGAATTTCATAGACTTGTTGCGAGTCTTGCGCTCAGTTTCTTCAAGAATAGCAACGGGATGCTCATGATAAGACCGGTCTTCTTGGAGATCAATCTCTTCGAAGTTGACGGTGCGGTCAGGAGTCTTGAAACACTTGCGGAGCTGAGACACGTGAAACACGTCGTGCACGTTTGTGAAGTTGGATGTAATCTCCAGAAGCATGTGAAGTATGTCTGGTTGCCTGAATGTGACATCGCTTTCAACACCCTTAAAGAGAAGTTAGTCACTCCTCCAGTTCTGACTCCTCCTGATGAATCCAAACCGTTTGAGGTCTTCTGTGATGCTTCCCTTCAAGGTCTCGGTGCAGTTTTGATGCAAGAGAAGAAAGTTGTGGCCTATACCGCTCGCGAGTCTCAAGTATATCTTCACTCAGCCCAACCTCAACCTCAGGCAGACTTGTTGGGTCGAAATGATTCAAGAGTATAATCCGAGTATCGAATATACTCCATGCAAGGCCAATGTAATTGATGACACATTGAGCAGGAAGGCTTACTGCAACAGTTTGATTATCAAGCCCTATCAACCAGAGCTTTGTGAAGCTTTCCGCAAACTTAATCTCCAAGTTGTTCCTCAAGGATTCCTTGCCAACCTCCAAGTCTCTCCTACTTTGGAAGATCAGATTCGTGAGGCTCAACTTCTTGATGCTATGTTGAAGAAGGTGAAGATTGGGATTGCCAAGAGTCTACCCAAGTACAAGTGCTATCGCCTTGATGACAAGGATACTCTATTCTTCGAGGATCGCATTGTTGTTCCTAAAGGTGACAATCGTAAAGTCATTATGGACGAGGCTCACAATTCACTCCTCTCTATTCACCCTGGAAGTACAAAGATGTACCATGACCTCAAGCAGTCGTATTGGTGGACTTGAATGAAGCGCGAGATTGCTAAATTCGTTAATGAATGTGATGTCTGCAGAAGAGTGAAAGCAGAACACCAACGACCAGCTGGTCTCCTCCAACCTCTTGCCATTCCAGAATGGAAGTTTGACCATATTGAGATGGACTTCGTGACTGGATTTCCAAAGTCCAAGCATGGAAATGATGCTATCTTCATTGTCATCGACAAGCTCACTAAAGTGGCTCATTTTCTTCCAATCAAAGAATCTATCATAGCAGCTCAGTTGGCAGAGCTATATACCTCCATGTTTGTCTCTCTGCACGGCATTTCGCTATTGATATCTTCAGATCGTGGAAGCATCTTTACCTCTAAGTTCTGGGATTCCTTCCAGAAGGCCATGGGCACCAACATTCTCTTCAGCACAGCTTTTCATCCTCAAACCAGTGCCCAAGTCGAGCGAGTCAATCAAATTGTTGAAGATATGCTCAGGGCATGTGTCATTTATTTAGGTATGAAGTGGGAAGATTGTATTCTATATGCCGAGTTCTCCTACAACAACAGCTTCCAAGCGAGTTCGGGCAAGGCCCCATTCGAGATTCTCTATGGCAGAAAGTGTCGTACTCCTCTTAACTGGCCAGAGACTGGTGAACGCCAACTTCTTGGAAATGGCTCGATCACAGAGGCTGAAGAAATGTGCAAAGTCATTCGTGAAAATCTCAATGCCGCGCAATCGCGCCAGAAGAGTTACTATGATAGCAAGCATCGTGACTTGGCTTTCGAGATCGGAGACCATGTTTACCTCTGCATCTCTCCAATGAAAGGTACTCGTCACTTCCGTATCAAACGGGAGCTTACCCCTAGATACGTGGGTCCTTTCAAGATCATTGGCAAAAGAGGCGATCTTGCCTATCAACTTGAGCTTCCATCCAACTTTGCAAACGTGCACGACGTGTTTCATGTGTCTCAGCTTCGCAAGTGTTTCAAGACTCCTGACCGCACCATCAACTTTGAAGAAATTGATCTCCAAGAAGACCTGTCTTATCATGAGCATCTCGTTGCTATTCTTGAGGAAACTGAGCGCAAGACTCGCAACAAGTCTATCAAATTCCTTAAAGTGAAGTGGTCACATCATTCCGACCGTGAAGCCACATGGGAACGCGAGGACCACCTCCGTTCCGAATATCCGGAGTTTTTCCAGTCCTAGATCTCGGGACAAGATCCTTTCGTAGTGGTGGAGTGTTGTAACACCCCGTGTGTAACTTGCCATATTTGTATTGCAACTCTTGCCATTTGCGGCACTAAGTTATGATATTTCCTCGTTGTCGGGGTTTTGTCTTCCTATTTCTTTTGTCTTTGTCATGCATCTCGTATCATGTCATCATCTGCATCGTATTTGCATACGTGTTCGTCTCATGCATCCAAGCTTTTCCCCTGTCCGTTTTGCATTCCGGCGCTCCTATGTCCTCCGGTGTCCCCTTTTACCTCTTTTCGTGTGCAGGTGTTAAACTTTTTCGGATTGGACCGAGACATGCCAAGCAGCCTTGGTTTACTACCGGTAGACCGCCTGTCAAGTTTCGTGCAATTTGGACTTCGTTTAATACTCCAACGGTTAACCGAGGAACCGTAAAGGCCTTGTGCATGTTGCAGCCCAACACCTCTCCAAAGTGGCCCAAAACCCACCTAAACCGCCTCCATCATCTCGGTCGTTCGATCACGGTCGCGTGGCTGAAAACCATGCTCAATTTGGACCCTCCTAGCTCCCTCTACCTATAAAAAGGCACCTCCACCAAAAATCCCGGGTCATTTCAACCGTAAACCTAGTCTCCTTCCACCTCCAGCCGCCGGACGCGTCCGATCGGGCCGGACACGTCCGCCCCGCTCCCCCCGTCCAACCACCGCTTGCCATGTGGCGCCGCGGAGCCCCACATCGACACCGGCCGGCCGAGCCCAGGCCAGGCCCTCCCTGGCCCGCGCGCCCGCCGCCGCCTTCGCTCGCCCGCGCCTCCTCGCTTCGCCCGCTCGCCGCCCCGCCGCCATCGCCGTCTCAGCCGCGTCGCTCGCCGCCAGCCGCCGGCCTCCCTGAGCCGTTGCTCCACCTCGCCGGTGTCGCCTCCCCTCGCTGGCGCCGCCTCGAGCCCGTGGCCGGATCTGCCCCGCCGTGGCTCCCCGTCCAAGTCCGGCCGCCTTCGCCCCGTCTCCGGCGAGAGCTCCATTTGTCCTCGTTCTGCGTGCCCGATCCCGATCCAGATCTGAGGAACCCTAGGGTTGACTTTTGCCCTAGTTTCTAATATATTTTAGCATTCTTCATCATGACATAACTTTGCATCCGTGGCTCCGTTTTGGGCGTGTAGCATATCAAATTGTTCGTCTCGATGTGTACTTCATTTCATTCCATTGCACCATGTTCATTTGAGTTCATCTTGATGCCCTAAATGTTGTTGTAAGAGTGCTATGTAATGTTAGTTTCAGATACTTATCAGATTATGGACATTTGTCATTTTTGCCATGTTTAATGTGTGCCTCCTATGATCTTGAGCCCTACATGTGTTTTGAAGTATGCCATGCCATCTTTACAGGGGTGTATGCCATGTATTTTTGTGATCTTTGTGGCGACTAGCACAAACATGCAAAGTAGCTCTCGTGATGTTTCTGATTTCAGGGACTTAGAAATCTTCTAAGTCTTTTCCCTGATAATATTTTTATGTCACGTATTCATGTTGCTACAGAGTGATCCATGCCTCTTTTGAGCATGTTCAGTAAGGATGATTTTGAGATAATGTTGTGCTCTATCCATCCATGTCTTTTTTTGCAATTATGGAGCACCCTAGCAAGACACAATCTTGCTCTACTTTTGCTATAAAATGTTCCTGGCAGATTGTTTACATGTTAAGCAAATTTGCCGAGATTGTTGTAGTTGATCCGTGCATGCTATGAGGTTGTTCTCGCCATGTTTACCTTCTATGCCATGTCTACTTGCTGGGTGTATCCTTAGTTTGTCATGCAATGCCTTGTGGTCAGTGCATCGAGCTCGTAAACATGGCTACATAAATCTGTTTTGCCATGTTCCAGTTTTCTGCTAAGTCTGAATCTGTTAACGAAACTTGCTATGTTCACATGGTTGCCATTATATTTTCTGTTCCCTTTTGGCTTATTGTCACTAAGGGACTTTTGTGGTATGCTTTGAGTAGCTTAATGCCATGCCTTGATTTGCCATGATATGTTCCTATAGCATGTTGTTATCTTGCTCTAAACATTGCTTCCTGATGTTAAATCCTGACATGTTGTTATTTTCTCTAAGTCTGTGAACCTGATATCTTTTGCACTTTTGCCATGCTTGTTTGAACCTTCTATTGAGTGAATTAGCTGTAGCTTAGTGTTCATATTTTGTCAAGCATCTTGAGAGGATCCCTGCCATGTGCTTTGTTGTTATGTTAGAGTGCAGTAGCTTATTGTTCTTGATGCACTTAGATGGCCTCGTGCTGTTAATCGCGGCTTTGTGCCATTATTGTTTTGCTTGCCATTTGCAAACCGTGCATCCGATTCTGGTGATCTTTATATTGATTTCGACCGAAATCAACTCATATTTCCAGCGGCACTCTTGGTTTACCAAGTTGAGGCCTAGTTCAATCTTTCCTTTCCGAAACATGCATATGCATTGCATATCACATCCCGCATATCATGCCATGTCTTGCATCATGTTGCTTGCGCGTTGCACCGTGGTTGATGGTGTCTCCCTTTGCTTGTGTTCTTGCATTGGGTAGAGCCGGGAGACGAGTATGTGATCGAGGAACCCGTTGAGAACGTTTACGAGGATCAAGCTTACGTCAACTCGGAAAACTTTGCAGGCAAGATGACCATACCCTCGAAATCACTTCTATCTTTGCTTGCTAGATGCCCGCTCTTTTGCTATGCCTATGATACGATACCTACCACTTGCTTATCATGCCTCCCATATTGCCATGTCAAACCTCTAACCCACCTTGTCCTAGCAAACCATTGTTTGGCTATGTTACCGCTTTGCTCAGCCCCTCTTATAGCGTTGCTAGTTGCAGGTGAAGATTGGAGTTTGTTCCTTGTTGGAACATGTTTATTGTTGGGATATCCTTATTATATCTTGTCTACTTTAATGCATCTATACACTTGGTAAAGGGTGGAAGGCTCGGCCTTATGCCTGGTGTTTTGTTCCACTCTTGCCGCCCTAGTTTCCATCATACCGGTGTTATGTTCGTTGATTTTGCGTTCCTTACACGGTTGGGTTATAATGGGAACCCCTTGACAGTTCGCCTTGAATAAAACTCCTCCTGCAAGGTGCAACATTGGTTTTACCATTTGCCACCTAGCCTTTTTCCATTGGTTTTTGTGGACTCAAGGGTCATCTTTATTTTAAACCCCCCCTCGGGCCAGTGCTCCTCTGAGCGTTGGTCCAACCTGTCAGCTGCCGGTGGCCACCAGGGGCAACTCTGGGCTGGCCTACCGAAACCTTGGACAATCCGGTGTGCCCGGAGAACGAGATATGTGCAGCTCCTATCGGGATTTGTGGGCACATTCGGGTGGCTTTGCTGGACTTGTTTTACCATTGTCGAGATGTCTTGTAACCGGGATTCCGAGTCTGATTGGGTTGTCTTGGGAGAAGGAATATCCTTCATTGACCGTGAGAGCTTGTGATGGGCTAAGTTGGGACACCCCTGCAGGGTTTTTAACTTTCGAAAGCCGTGCCTGCAGTTATGGGCAGATGGGAATTTGTTAATGTCCGGTTGAAGAAAACCTGAAACTTAAACTTAATTAAAATGGATGAACAGCGTGTGTAGCCGTGATGGTCTATTTTCGGCGAAGTCCGGGAAGAGAACACGGTCTTGTGTTATGCTTGAACGTTGGTTGTTCTAGGAGCACTTCTTTATCATAGATTCTCGACCATGCCTTGCCTTCTCTTCTCGCTCTCATTTGCGTATGTTAGACACCATATATGCTAGTGCTTGATGCAGCTCCACCTCATACCTTTACCTACCCATAAGCTTAAATAGTCTTGATCGCGAGGGTGTGAGATTGCTGAGTCCTCGTGACTCACAGATTACTTCCAAACCAGATGCAGGGACCGATGATACCGCTCCAGGAGATTCGAATGAGATCTAGTGGGAGTTCAATGAGGACTCAGGACGATACTACGTTTCTTTTCCAGACGATCAGTAGTGGAGCACAGTTGGGGCGATCAGGGACATTATGCATTTGGGGTTGTCTTTATTTTGGTTCTGTAGTCGGACCTTGATTGTATCTGGATGATTGTAATGATATATTTATGAATTGTATGATGTGGCGATTGTTAGCCAACTACGTACCTCTTTCCTTATTCAATACATGGGATGTGTAAAGATTACCCCTCTTGGGTGTTACAAAGATGCTACCCCAATACGATGACGAGGCGCTAGAGTCCATACCGCCCACACATAATGCGGCTGACAGACCCAACCGACCACCACGTGGCCAGGGTAGAATGGCAGCTCAAGCCAAACACCAGCCCGCTCCACCTTGCTGTAAAAGCAAAAAAACAACAGCTCGGGGATACACATATGACCTATGACAGGACTTGGAAAATAGAGCAGGTCAGACCATATCAATCTATGGACCGCGGGGGCACGCCCCGGCACGAGAGGACGGTCACCGATCCCGGCGCGGCAAGCACAACCGCGCCCCGGCCGAAAACCGCATATGGACTTCATTCGAACTGCACCGTGACATGGCCCAATATAGGGGCGCCGCACACCCCCTATGCTTCACCGATGAGGTAATGGAGCACCAGCTCCCAGAAGGGTTCAAACCCATGAACATCGAATCATACAACGGCACAACTGATCCTGGAGTATGGATTGAAGACTTGCTCCTCCACATTCACATGGCTCGAGGTGATGATCTACACGCCATCAAATACCTTCCCCTCAAACTTAAGGGACCAGCACGGCACTGGCTGAACGGTCTACCAGAAAATTCTATCAGTAGCTGGGAGGACTTGGAGGACACATTCAGAGAAAACTTCCAAGGTACCTATTTTCCGCCCCCAGATGCCGATGACCTTTGCCATATAATCCAACAACCCATGGAATTGGCCCGACAACTTTGGACAAGGTTCCTAATCAAAAAGAACCAGATTGTGGATTGTCCGAACGCAGAAGCCCTCGCGGCCTTCAAACATAGCATCCGAGACGAGTGGCTTGCCTGACACCTCGGCCAAGAAAAAACGAAGTCCATTGCAGCCCTCACCGCACTTATGACCCGTTTTTGCGTGGGAGAAGACAGCTGGCTTGCTCGCAGAAGCAATAGCACCAGCAACCTTGGTACCTCCAAAACCAGGGACGGCAATGGCAGGCCATGATGCGACAAGCACAAATGTTGAAACAATAACGAAGGAGCCCAAGACACGGCAGTCAATGACAGATTCAGCGGCCCAAACCCGGTCAACGAAATAAGCCATTCAAGGCAACACAGAGATGGCCCATCCAGTCTAGACAGAATACTGGACCGGCCTTGCCAGATTCATGGCACCCCCGATAAACCTGCCAATCATACCAACAGAAATTGTTGGGTCTTTAAGCAGGCCAGCAAACTTAACGCCAAACACAAGGGAAAAGGATCGCCAAGCGAAGACGATGACCAAGAGCCTCATCAACCGAACACAGGGGGACAGAAGCAATCCCCACCCCCGAGGTAAAAACGATGAATATGATATATGTCACACATATCCCTAGGAGGGAGCGCAAACGCGCACTACGGGACGTCTACGCCATAGAGCTGGTCGCCCCCAAATTTAACTCATGGTCGGCTTGTCCGATCACCTTCGATCGAAAGGACCACCCAACCAGTATTCGTCATGGAGGTTTGGCAGCTTTGGTCCTTGATCCAATCATCGGCTAACTCCACCTCACGTGGGTCCTCATGGATGGCGGCAGCAGTCTCAATCAATGTTGGGGATATCGCTTATCGGGAACTTATAGGTCGACCCATGATAAGGGGTAAATCGGCCAGTTTATCATCATATCGGCCAATTTATCACCATATCGGCTGATTTGTCGGCCAATTTATCTTATCGGTCAGACAATGATAAGCGATAAATCGGCCGATTTATCGGAATATCGGAAGATATCTTGAACAGTGGTCTCAATATACTTTATCAAGACACTGTCCGCAAAATGGGCATCGATCCATCAAGAATCAAACCTACTAGAACTACCTTCAAAGGAGTAATACCTGGCAAAGAGGCTCGCTGTACGATCTCAATCACGCTGGAAGTAGCCTTCGGCTCGCCGGACAACTTCCGAAGCGAAGACTTGATCTTCAACATCGTCCCCTTCCGCAGCGGCTATCACACACTGCTCGGACGAACCTCTTTTGCCCGCTTCAATGCGGTCCCACATTACGCCTATTTGAACCTCAAGATGCCCGGCCCATGTGGCGTCATTACAATCAATGGGAACATGGAGCGCTCCCTCCGTACCGAGGAGCATACAACGGCCATTGCGGAAGAAGTACAAAGCAGCCCTCTCAAGCCACACAGCTCCTTGGCTATTCGGCCACCGGACTTCTCCGTGCAGGACTGGCCAGTTCTACATGCTGGCAGCCTGGCAATTACCGGGCTTGATTAGTAGCCTAGCCTCCGTCGACCGCCACGTACATCAGCGGAATTCATACCGCGCGTGCACAATTATGCACTCAAAATACCTTGGGCATCGGTGGAGGCAATATACGGACAGGCCTACAAAAAGGTTTGGCCTTATACGACCTTCCCCTTTATTTAATCATCTTTTCTTTTTTACCATGGGTGAATCAAAACCCACTCATTCTTTGGACCCACGAGGACTCTTTCCGAGCGCGGTTCCATATACATGGCCGAAGACCATTCCTTTAAAAGGAATCTTTCTTATTTGGGCGAACAACGGCGCGGACATGCGGCAGGAAGACCACAACTTCGCTCAGGAACCTGTATAGAGCTTTTCCCTTAGCCCTAGACCCCAGAATGTAAAATGGCCTTGGTGATTATGATACCTTCTGTAAGATTACGTTTTGACATGTCAATCAGGTTTCAGTGAACCAAAATTCTTATTCAGTATCGTTTTTTATTCCGCCTGATAAGTGGTCCCACGTACACACCTCGGCATAAAATTGCTAGGGGCTCTATCAGGCAACATATGTGTTGCCAAACAAAAGTCCAAACAGCTTTACATCATAATTTGGTGTCCCGAGCTCGTCATTATATGCATCGGCTCAGAATCATGTCTTTGGTTAATAGTTGGGTTGCTCGGCTCCTATGCTTGCTACCTTACATTCCGTTTGATTGGCTAGGGTAGTAAAGGGAGAACTACTGCGATTGTGTTTTTGCTTCGTTCGGTTAAGAACCTCAGTAGAGAAAGCCGAAAACTGACTGTCATGATGCGGCAAGAGCTGGTCACCCACTCGGCGATTCATTACAATCCTTAGCGATTTTTTCGTATTACACGAAGGACCATTTCCCGTTCACACATGTAATGCATCCGCATCAGGGTAGCCGTGTACATACTAGGGGCTACCTAATAGACCCATTGTCAAACTCCTATAGCTAAGTGAGAGCAATAAAACCAAATAGTCTGATTGCCTGGTTTGCCACACTAACACCTCCTTCAAGGACCAGGACATTCGGTTAAGTGTAGTTATGTGCAATTCCAAACACCCCAGTAGCATCTACATGGGGGCTGAAGCCGATGACTGGGAACTCCCAGATATAATAAATGGCCGCATCGGAGGATAAAAACTTTTCATCAAGGAATGGATATATTACAAAACACTTTGTTTATAACACAAATCTCAGGACAGTTCAGACCCTTTTATTCGAACACTACATCCTTAGAGCATTGGCCCTCTATAAGGCGAGCACCGTTTAACACGTCCTCAAAATAGAGCTCCGGTGTGCGGTGGGCCTTGCTTTTGGGAGGACCCTCAACTTCCACCTTTTCGGCATTCATTTTCACCCGGTGCATCTTGACACGGGTGAAAGCCATACGCACTCCTTCCCTACATGACCACCTCTTGACGGTGTCAATCCGGGGCAGCGCATCGACGAGACGCCGCACGAGGCCGAAGTAGCTGTCCGGAATGACTTCGGTCGGCCACAATTGGACTATGAAGTCCTTCATGGCCGCGCCAGACATCTTATGTAGGTCCGCCCATTGCGCCATCTAGTAGTTTAGCAGTAGAGGATGCTCCAGCCCCACAAACTGTGACCAGAAGAGCTTCTCCGACTCGTACTCCTCCCGGGCCTTGAAGAATTGGGCGGCGTCCGCAGCACTCATCGGCAGATCCACAAATGCGTCTGGAGAACTCCATAATCGATTAAGCAACGCATATTTCCGGTCCCCAAATTTAGCCTGTAAAAGAAAAGGCTTACCAGCCGCTATCTGACCGACTTGAAGGATTTCCTCGCGCGTTGCACGGGATTCGGACCGTGCCTCCGAAGCATCTTGAAGGGCATTGGCGAGTTCGATCCCCTTCGCCTTATTTTCTGTTTCCAAGGACTCGCACTTGGCGGCAGTGTCCTTGAGTTTTTGATCCATCTCGGTCACCTGTGCCTCAAAACGGCACCGAGCGGCCTATTCATCCGTCAAGTCCGCAGCTGCCTTATCGGCGGCTGCCTTGCTTACCCTTGCTTGCTCCTGGGCTTGAGCAAGCTCTCTTCTGAGGGTTTCCACTGCGGTGGCACTAGCTGTACTAACACACACATTGCAGCTCTTGAATTTCCACAGAAAACATGGACATAAAAAGGCATACAGTAAGATGTATCTTCTACATTGCGCTTGGTCAAGCCGCGTGTTAACAAGGACTAGGTCCTCCTTAGCTCGCTCCAGTTTCCGCTTGAGTTTGGGAACTTCTGTAGATTGGGTAGTCGCCGGTAACAGCGAAGCCTGTTTTAATCCAAATCAAACAGTATGTTACCACCTGATAATTGATTATTGATCCTCTGTTCGCTTTTCTTTCAAAAACCGAACAGAGTCTCAGGCGCTACTATCTGTGTATAGGCATGTAGTTCACAAAAGTGATAAAAATGTTACATTGCGTACCTCAAAACCTGCTAGCAAGTTGGAGAAGGCTTCATTCAGCCCGCTCTTGGTCGACTGAATCTTCTCATACACCGTGCCCATCAGGGTGCGGTGCTTTTCTTGGACGAATGCACTTTGAAGTGCACCCGCCATCGTATTTGGCGCCTCTGGATTAGGAGAGGTCGCCGCTCCCTCTTCGCCCGCAGGAGGTCGTTCACTAGACCCCGGGGCCGTGTGGGTCTCCGGAGTAGTCTGGAGCTGGGGGACGGATTGACCCGCGCCCTCATCGCTGGTCTTCATGAAGACCGTCCCCCCGGCCCTCCGGCAGCTGAGGCATTACCCTCTGGCGCCGTTAAATCGCCCCTCCGCGTCTCTTCAAGGCCTAGGGAGGGCCTATGAGAGGACACCTCGGCGTCATTCGCCCTAGGCAGTGGGGAGGCTAATGGAGGCGACCCGCTCTCCATCATATCCGATGGAAAATCCCCCGAGGACGAAGATAGTGCGGGAAGATCGCGAGCCAGACTAAAAGACATAACTTAGAGTTACCATCACAGTTCATTAATTGAATAAGTGCAAAAAATCCTGGACCGCTTACGAGTCGGCTTGGGGCTTAGTTCGGAGCCGATGCTTCGGGATAACCTCAGCGTCTCACTCCGAGTCATCGTGGAGGGTAATTTTGTCCCTCTTGGACGCTTCATCTTCCAGGTCTTCAGAGGCCGCCCTCTTTTTGCCCTTGCGGGAAGGATCTTCTTCTTCCTCCTCCTCCTCGTCGTCATCACCCTCGTGAGAGGACTGGGCATCTGCGTCTCTGGACACTACATCCGAAGTGCCCTCATCTTTTTTCTTCTTCTTCTTGTCCTTCTTTGTCGGCGCCTGGTATGGCACCGGGACCAGCATCCTCATTAGAAGGGGATTGGCTGGGTCTTCGGGGAGTGGAGATGGACATCGGATCTGCTCCGCCTTCTTAATCCAACCTATTTGGGGGTGGATTACTTAGCATCTCTCACTCGGGTTAACAAAGCCTATTGGTGTTCGAAGTTTTTAGAATTTACCTCAGAGGCCGGATGGTTGCAGTCGAGGCCAGTGTCATCTGAGGACCTCGGCCATGATTTTTGCTTCTTAAAAAGCAGCTTCCAGATCCCCTTATGTGTTGTGCCATAGAACTATTGTAGGGTCCGCGGCCCTTTCGAATTGAACTCCCACATCTTGAGGGCCGCCTCTGGCAGGGATGTTCTCGGCGGATCAGCATCACTCGGATTACATCGCCAAGGGTAGCGTCCTTCCCTCTCATGCTCTTGACGCGTTTCTGCAGCAGTAGCACCTCAGGGACCGACCCCAGTCCGGACCCTTGTTGGTCCAGGATGTAAGCATCAGCGGGGGTCCAGATCTGAAGGCTGGTGCGGCTGCCCACTTGGAGCCGCGGGGTTCTGTAATATAGAACCATTCCTGTTGCCATATTTTGACGGTGTCCACAAAACTCCCTTTGGCGAATTGACTTTGGGGAGCTTGCTCACCATGGCGCCACCACAGTCCGCGTGTTGCCCATTGACCACCTTTGGTTTCACATTAAAAATCTTGAGCCATAAGCCGAAGTGTGGTGGGACACTGAGGAAGGCTTCACACACGGCGATAAACGCTTAGATGTGAAGGAACGAATTTTGGGCCACATCGTGAAAATCCAGCCCATAGTAGAACATGAGACCCCTTACAAAGGGATGAAGGGCGAATCCGAGTCCATGGAGGAAGTGTGGTATAAACACCGCCCTCTCACCGGGCTCTGGAGTGGGGATGACCTGCACCGGTTTGGGAAGCCTGTGCTTAATTTCCGCGGTCAATTACCGTGCTTCCCGCAGCTCCTTGATGTTTTCCTCCGTGACGGAGAAGGACACCCACTTGCCCTGAGAGCTCGCCATGGTCAGAGGAGTTATCAAGGAGAGAAAAGCTTCGAGTTTGCGCGTCGGAGCTTGGGGACGGAGAGGCAGAGAGAATGAGGCCTGGGGTGGAACAAATGGGTTCTATCCACTTATATGGACTGTGAATATCATGCGTCCCCCCTTGAGCCTTAAAACTCGCATGTTCCCAAGGGGTCACGCGAACCTCATGGTTAGGTTACCAAAACTCGTATTGATGAGAATCCCGTAATAAGGGGCACGATATATGTTTTGACAAGATGTGTCGTCGGTGATTGCGTCTCGAGACACGAAACGGGAGGCCGAAAAGCGGTTTGAAATAATGGCCAGACGTAATGTCTCGCGAGTAATATCTTCGGAGGATAGGACTTATTCGTGTTCTGACCTTGTAATTCAGAGGTATGGCTGTTGTACAGAGCCGGATATAGTACTGACGATCAACTACTTTGAAGTATTCGGAGGAGGAACCCGCCTTCCAATGTCGAAGAGAATTTGCGTCCCCGACACGTCGTCATTGAAGACTGGTTCAAGGGCTACTGAGGGAGTCCAGGATTATGGGGTCCTCGGGCATCCGGGCTATGTGATATGGGCTGGACTAATGGGCCGTGGAGATACAAGACGGAAGACTTTCCCCGTGTCTGGATGGGACTCTCCTTGGCATGGAAGGCAAGCTTAGTGTGCGGATATGAAGATTCCTTTCTCTGTAAACCGATTATGTACAACCCTAGCCCCCTCCGGTGTCTATATAAACCGAAGGGTTTAATCTGTAGAGACACAATCATAATCATACAGGCTAGACATCTAAGGTTTAGCCATTACGACCTCGTGGTAGATCAACTCTTGTAACCCGTATATTCATCAAAGTCAATGAAGTAGGACGTAGGGTATTACCTCCATCAAGAGGGTCCGAACCTGGGTAAACATCATGTCCCCTGTCTCCTGTTACCTTCGATCCTTAGACGCATAGTTTGGGACCCCCTACCCGAGATCTGCCGGTTTTGACACCAATAGTAACCTCGTCCAAATTTCCTACTGAAAAAAATGTTCCAGCAAGACACAGTGATATATCTGTGCTCCAGACAGAAGTCCAATCCCTAATGGACATTGTTTTGGAAACAAGAATAGTGGTTGACAAATGTCGTCAAGATATGAATGGTTTTGAAAGCAGACTATCAGACATTAGCTTCGTTGTTCAAGAGCAAAGGCGGAAAAAGGGGAAGATCATGCTGCTCCATCAGATTCTACATCCTGAAACATTAGCACTCAAGTCAAATGATATGTGCTTCTATACATCTGATGGTGCTTTTATCTGCAAGGACTATAAACTTTATGCCAATAGGCCTTTTATTCTATTTGTTGGAATTTATTTTGTTGTGATACATCATTTATGATGCTGCTAAAGGCTATAGTAATTACGACGCTATTTTTGTATAGTGTAGGTTTATCTTAGTAATCTATTCGGCCGAAAGCTTCGTAGGAGCCCAACGTGCAACATTCGTTGGGCCCATTCCAATTGGGCTAAAAACGATTATGGGCCGTAATTTTCATGTACCCCACTAAAAATATTTGTGCCTAAATCAGCATAAGCTTTCATATTTTTTTGGTAGGCCTATGCCAAAGTGGGCCTTTAACAGGCCAAAACATAATTTGGGCCCTCAGTAACAATAGGCCATTTACAAGTGTAAATATCTCGAGCCCATAAAAACATGGGCCTTTAATAGGCCGAAAGTGAGATTGGGCCCTGATTGTGCCAAATAATCCACTAGTCCTTAGCAGGCTGAAATGGTGGCCCATTTAAAATGTGGATCGTTCACAGGCCAAAATTCAGACGGGCCGTAAATGCTTCGACCTACTACACGGGCCTTTAACAGGACGGAAGTTCGGTCGGGCTTGATTAGTGTCAGTTTTATATGGGCTGTTAATAGGACCGATGTGACGTTGGGCCACATATGGCCCATGGATTTCATCCGACGTTAACAGGACGAAAATCACAACAGGCTGAAAGTGGCCCAAATGTATAGTGGGCCTCTAATAGGTCGAATGTCAGACATGGCCGAATATGACCCAAATCCTTCACGGTCCTTTATGGGCCAAAAGTTTCAATGGCCTATAAATGGGCCCAAATGAAGCAGGACCTTTAACAGGCCGAAAACACACCATGCCTTAATTTGGCCCAAATACTTAGTGGCATGTTAATGGGCCATAAGTGACCATGGGCCGCGAGGATGACAAGTTTAGGACGGGTCATTGATGGGCCAATTTGACACTAGCCGTATGGGCCTTAACTGGGAATGGACCATCTGCAAGCAGGCCATGAATGGGACGGCCCGCTAATTTTGACTGGGCTAGCCATTTTAACCTAAATGGGCCACTGTTGGGCCTTGCCACGTGTCGACGTATCATAGGCACCTCCTGTCCATTGGCAATTTACATCTGTCCTTTCGTGGTGCTGACACATGGTTTCTATAGCCAATGATAATTTTACACATGGAAAATCCTCATTGGTCCCAGCTGTTAACGGGTTATCAGATCCAAACCGGAACCCCATAGCTTAACGGCAACCCGTTATGGTGGATGCCATGTGTTGGTTACCCTTGACGAAGGCACTTCTATGATGCGCGATTTATCGTCATGGAAGTGCACAGTTCCGTGATGATAATTTTGGTAATGTCATGGAACACTTCTACGACTACACATGTAAGACTATCTTGATTCTGTCATAAAATCATCATGGATGTAGATGCATGATAGAAAACATGACATACTGTGACAAACACGTATCATCACAGAAGTGTATTTTTTTGTAGTGTAACCCACGGGGGTGACTATCTCATCATAAGCGATAGATGCAGGATACACAAGAACAACAGTTTGATGTAAGAACATGGTGTGATAGGCAGATGTAGTATGTACCAAAAACAGGAAGGCATGTCATATTCAATTGTATAATGTGTAAGCTAAGGAGATACAATTTAACAAATTAGGAGCGCTACAAGCTAGGCACCATATGCAACATGCAACCAGATATCACACTGCCATGTTAGAGCAAGCACCTGGGGTTTTGGAGTAAGAGAAATGAAATTTGGAACTTGCACTGCAATAGGAGTAGTAGGAGAATCCGTAGTGATTGTCGGTATCAAAACTGGCAGATCTCGGGTAGGGGTCCCAAACTGTGCGTCTAAGGATCGAAGGTAATAGGAGGCAGGGGACACGATGTTTATCCAGGTTCGGGCCCTCTTGATGGAGGTAAAACCCTACGTCCTACTTGATTGACTTTGATGAGTTTAGGGGTTACAAGAGTTGATCTACCACGAGATCGTAATGGCTAAACCCTAGATGTCTAGCCTGTGTGATTATGACTGCCCCTACGAATTAAACCCTCTGGCTTATATAGATACCGGAGGGGGCTAGGGTTTGTACGGAGTTGGTTTATAGAGAAAGGAATCTTCATATCCGAATGCCAAGCTTGCCTTCCACGCCAAGGAGAGTCCGATCCGGACACGAGCGAAGCCTTCTATCTTGTATCTCCACGGCCCACCAGTCGGGCCCATGTCACATAGCCCGGACGCCCGGCGACCCCCTAATCCAGGACTCCCTCAGTAGCCCCTGAACCAGGCTTCAATGACGATGTGTCCGGCGCGCAGATTCTCTTCGGCATTGCAAGGCGGGTTCCTCCTCCGAATACTCCAAATTAGTTGATCAAAAGAACTATATCCGGCTCTATACAATAGTTGCAAACTTGGGCCATGAGGGAAAAACACTTTAAACAAAAAAGATTATGTCTTCTCACAACTTTTTCGGTGAGGTATTGTGTTCCGGCCTTATTATTATTTCGAACCGTTTTCCAACCTACTGTTTCACATTTCGAGATGCGGTATTCATTGACACGTCTTGTCAAAGCAGAGATCATGTCCCCTTATTGCGGGATTCTCATCAATACGGATTTGTGTATTCCAACCGTGCCACTCGCACGACTCCTAGGAAGTAGGCGAGTTTTATGGCTCATGGGGGGGACGCTTGAAATTCACTGCCTTTATAAGGGGACAAGGATCCACCTTTTTACCCCACGCATTCTTCCTCCTTAGCCCATCTACTCTTGAGCTCCAGCACCCAAGCTTCAACCCTTTCCATCCCCACCAAACGCTCCAACCATGTTCGGATCTAGAGCACAACGCAAGTGGATGGCCTCCTCCATCACGGAGGAGCACATCAAAGAACTCCCGGAGGCGGGGTATTTAGCCAAGAAAATCGCCCATCGGCTCCCTGCCAAAAAGCAGATCATTCCCACACCAGAGCCCAACGAGAGGGTAGTACTCATTCCCCACTTCCTTCGCGGTCTAGGGTTTCCTCAACACCCTTTCGTTTGCGGACTCATGTACTATTACGGGCTAGATTTCCATGATCTAGCCCCAAATTCATTCCTCAACATCTCAACGTTCATTGTCGTGTGTGAGGCGTTCCTCCGCATCCCCCACTTTGGCCTATGGCTCAAGGTATTCAATGTGAAGCCGACGGTGGTAGAGGGTCAACACGCAAAGTGCAGCGGTGCCATGGTGAGCAAGCTCCCTAACGTCATCTGGCCCAAGGGGACCTTCATAGAGACCGTGAATGGGTGGCAACAGGAGTGGTTCTATGTTACGGAACCTCGCAACGCCACATGGGCTGCCACTCCTGAGTTCAAAACCAGTCCACCAATGCGGCTCACATCATGGCTCAAAAAGGGCCTAGATTGGGCGTCATCCGATGAGGTGATGACGTGGCAAAAGTGCATCAAGAGCATGGTGGACAAGAACACCAGCCTTGCCAGCGTGATCCAGGTGATGCTGTTTCGCAGGGTTCTCCCCTGCCAACGCCGGACTCCCCATATGTGGGAGTTCAATCCGGCAAGTCCCCGGACCTTGCAGCGATGCTTCGACACGAAGCACGAAAATATATGGAAACTGCTGTTCAAGGCCCAAAAGTCATGGACGCCAACGACCGAAGACCTCGGCCATGACTGGCTCACCCAGCCACTCAAGTAAGTTTTTCGGATTTCTAATCATATCCTTGATTTGTAGATGAGTAAGTTTAACCCCTCCTCTTGACTCCTAGGCTAGACAAAGAAGGCAGAACAGATCAAGTGTCCGGCTCCCCTGCCCGAAGACCCAACTATTCCTCTTCTGATGAAGATGCTAGTTCCGGCGCCGTACCAGGCACCGGAAAAGAAGGCTAAGAAGACGGGCAAGGAGGTCCGAAGTGGCCTTCGCCACAAAGGTGCTTCAGACATATCATCCGAAGATACGGAAGCTCTCTCCTCCCATGATGAAGACGAGGAGGAAGAGGAGGAGCAGAATTCTCCCCCTAAGGGGGGAAAGAAGAAAAGGGGAGCTTCCTCAGATCTAGAGGCGGAAGCATCCAATAAGGGGAAATTCCGTCTTTCAGATTATTCAGAATCGGACACCGAAGCCGTCCCCTAATGGAACCCCAGGCCGAAGCCTTCGGCCGAATCGTATGTATTTAAGGATAATGTTTGTATCTGGCTTTATGCCTTGTGATCATAACACACAAAATCACGTATTGTAGTCTGGCCCGCGATCTTCCCTGGCAATCATCGTCTTCTAGGAATTCGCTAGGCTCACACATGATGGAGAGCGAGTCGCCTCCGCCGGCGTCCCCGCCTACTGCTAAAGACAACACCGAAGTGTTGTCCCGATGGGCCTTTCTAGGACAGGGAGAGGTGCGAGAAGCCACCAAGGTGGCGCAAGAGGGTAACACCTCTACTGCCGAAAACATGGGGGAACCGACCGCCATGGAGGCTGGCAATGGGGGCCATGCCCAATTCGGGCCCCAACTGAGTATCACTCCAGAGGCCGATATGGCTCCAGAATCAGCCGAGTAGCCTCCTTCAAAAGAAGGGTGTGTGTCGACTCCACCGGCGACCTCTGTCAATCCGGAGGCGCCGGACACTCTGATGGAAGCGCTTCAGAGCGCCTCCATTGTTGAGGAACATCGTGCCCTTATAGGAATGGTGGCTGAAAAGGTTCGGTCTGCTAAAAGCGGATTGAACGAGGGCTATACTGGCCTTCTAACAGGCTTTGAGATACGTGACTTAACTATAAAAAGAATGCCTGTGCATAGTCAGTAGCCCCCTGAGACTCTGTTCGGTGTTCGTTTAAGAAAGGAAAAATAGAGGACCAAATAATCTTCGCAGGAGATTAACATACATGTGTATTTGAACAAATAGGCTTCGAAGTTAGCGGCGACCGCCCATGCTGATTAAGTGTACGAACTAAAGCGGCAGTTGAGAGGGCCGATGAAGAACTTATCCGCACCAACAACCGGTTGAAGGAGAAGCAAGCTTTGCGATAACTATTCGCATCTGACATGATATTTACTTGTTGTTGTGTTATCTTGCTGAGTTTTATAATCACGCTCATAGCTGACGCGTCCGAGGTCGAGACCCTCGAGAATGCGCTGGCTGAGGCCAAGAAGGAGTTGGTGGAGGAACAAGCTGCCCGCCGAAAGCATGAGTCATGAGTGGAGGAAGTCCAGCCAGAGCTCAAGGATGCCATAAGCAAATGTGTGTCCGTATAGCGCAAGCTTTCGGATCGAGATTTCGAACTTGCTGAGGCCCTCCAAAGTGTGGAGCCAGCCCGGATTCAAGCCCATGGCGCCTGCCCGGAGATCCAAGAAGCAACGCAGATCGCGGCGGGTAAGGCATTTAAGATTAAAACCAAATTTGTAAGGAGGAGGTACATATTACTGACCCGCGTTTGGAGTTCTCCAGGGGCATTTGTGGATCTACCCCGGAGTATTGCCGATGCTGCGGAGTTCTTCCGAGCCGAAGAGGGGAGTTCAACGGAGAAGCTATTCTAGTCGCAGTACCTTGCACCAGAGCATCCGATTCCCTTCAGCGATCAGCTGAAGCAGCTGACCGAGCTGCATAGGGTGGCCGAACTAGCCATGAATGATGTTATAGTCTGACTTTGGCCAGCTGAACCCATACCCAACAGTTACTTCGGGCTCGTGAAGTGGCTCGTCAGCGACTGCCCCCGGCTTGATGCCTGTATCGAAGGTGCCTGGATGGCCTTCGCCTGTGTCAAGGTGCTGTGCGTGAAGATGAACATCGTCAAGCTGGCAACCGAGGGACCGCCCGCGTGAAAAGATCACCGCATGCTAGAGCGGTATTTCGATGAAGTCTTGGAGGGTTCCCGCATTGTAGAGGGCCAGTGCTCGAAGGACACTATTTTCGAATGAATATACGTGTAATGCCCCTACTTTGTATTATAAAATAAGGCTTATGTACGACATGTTCTTGAAGCTAACCATGGCAAGAGAAATTTAATAGGGTGCATGGATAACTAGCAACAACCATGGCAATATTGATTAACATGTTAACAAACATCCAGGAACATTTTATAGCAAAAGTAGAGCAAGAATTAGACATGCTAGGACACTCCATATTTGCAAACATGGCCAAGGATGGATAGAGCATAACCATATGTCCAAAACATCCTTACTGAAGAACCTCAAAAGAAGCATGGATCTCACTATAGCATCATGTTTACATGGCATAAAAATAACAGCAAAACAAGGACTTAGCAAAATCCCAAGACCCTGAAATCAGCAATATCACGAAGGCTACTTTGCATGCTTGTGCTAGTCACCACATTGATCAAAAAAATACATGGCAAGCACCCATGTAAAGATGGCATGACATAGTTCAAAATACATGTAGAGCTCATGCCCATATGACACACACATCAAATGTGACAAAAATGACAAATCACCTTAAACTAATAAGTGGCAGCAGTAAACATTTTATAGCACTCTTGCACCAGTGATTTGGGCATAAATATGAACTCAAACAAGCATGCCAGAATAGAACGAAATGTAGAACATCTCCCAATGAACATTTTGATATATCATACGCATGAAACGGAGCTACGATCAAGGAGATACAATGCAATGAACAGGGCATGAAATAATTTGGGGAAAAAGACTTAGAGAAAATCAACCTCTCCGTAAAAAAATCAACGGGCGAACAAAGAGATCCGAGACAGAGGGAAACGGGACGCGGTGGTGTTTGGTTCGGCCACCCGGTGGATCTGATCCACCCGGGCCAGATCTGGCCGGTCCGAACTCCGGCGAGGGTGGCGCACTCCGGCAAGGAAGAAGCGGGGCGCCGGTGAGTGGAGGTTGAAGGCGGCGCGCGTCCGGTGCTGCGGAGCCGTGGAGGCACGCCGGCGAAGGAGCAGTGCAGCTCTAGCGGGGGTCTATGGCGAAGAAGTGGGAGGTGGTGCCGGAGTGGAGCGGGCACGCCGGCGACGAGGCGGCACCGGAGGACGAGGCGGCGGCGGGAGGGGAGCTCGGGCGTAGTTGCCCGCGGGCGGCGGCGGCGGCAAAACAGGCCACGGGGGCCAGCCTTGGTCCTGGGCGGGCCGGTGGCGCGGGAGGCGGCAAGCGCTGACGTGGCCGGCTCCGGTTGGCTGAGGGAGGCGGCGGACGCGTCCGGCGGCGCAGAGGGGTCGGATCTAGGGTTTCGGGACCCGAATTTGGAGGAGGGGTGCACATATTTATACCTAGGAGGAGGCAGGAGTGTCGAAATGGAGTGTAGTTTTCGCCCACACGATCGTGCTCCGACGATGGAGGACATGGAAGTGGTTTGGATGGATTATTGGGCCGTTTCGGAGGGGTGTTGGGCTGCAACACACAAGAGGCCTTTGTGGTTACCTGGTTAACCGTTGGAGTATCAAACGGACTCCAAATGGAACGGAATTTGACAGGCGGTCTACCGGTGGTGTACCAAGGCCACTTGGCAAATCTCGGTCCATTCCGAGAACGTTTAACACCCGCTCACGAAAAGAGACAAGAGGGGTGCGCCGGTGCATGTGGGAGTGTCGGATTGCAAAACGGACAACGGGGAAAATTCTCAGAAGCATGAGATGAACACGTATGCAAATGTGATGCACATGATGAAATGATATGAAATGCATGACATGAACAAAAAGCAAAACAAAGACAAAAACCCAACCATGAAGGGAATCTCATAACTTAAAGCTGGAAATGGCAAGAGTCGGAGTACAAATATGGCAAGTTACATCCAGGGTGTTACAGAGGCCGTATTCCTCGGCTACCAGGACGTTAGTCCATCTGTCGTTGAGCTAATCCTGATTAGCTTGAAGCTATTGCTACCTCTTTTTCAGGCTTCTCGCAGTGGCGATTAGCCGACACTTAAAGCGCTAATGTTCGAGGGGTTCCTTTGGCACGATGAAGTCTTTGTCGCCGAGGCTCACATCCTCTTTGTAGATCACTAGGTAATTACTGTCCTCCGAGTCCTCATTCCCGACAGGATCGTGAGGGTTTACTTGCCCATCCTCCCCATCATCCTATTCGGATGTTGGCTCTACAAGGGCTTCAGGGTCTTCTGCATTCTCCGGAGTGTTATTATCTTTGGTGCAGGTATTGCTATCTTTTTGGCAATACGATTTTGAGCGGCGCCGCTGATGTCGATGTTTTAGAGGTGCTTCGGCAGGCTTGTCGTCAATCAGATTCTTCTTGCCGTCGTTGCCATCCTCTTTGGGTATGTCCACCATGTACACGTCATATGTGAAGGTGGCCATCCATTGTCTAATAAATGGAGGGTTTTGGCCTTGTTCGTCTCCGGCGACGTCATCCATACCGTCGATGTCTTCGGAGGCGTAGTCCAGCATGTCGGTTAGATCCTCGATAGTGGCTATGAAGTGGGTGGTGGGTGGGACATAAAATTCCCCACTCTCAGCCCCTAGTCTGGGCTGGGAATAATTAGAGTGATCGCATTAAGTCCAGAGCCTCGTTTAAAGGTGAGGGTTTGACAGAGAAGCAAGAGTCCGTGGGGCTGTCCGGAGTTGGAGCCTCCTGGCGGCGCACACTTGGCACGGACCTCAAGAGTTCGGACTTAGAGTCCGGTGGAGTGTCTGACGCTTCTTTGGTTGCAAGCTCCATAAGTCCATAGAGTCCGACGGGCTCTAGACCCCGTCTTCAGACCTGACGGCCTACTCTGGATCTGAGGCCAGAGCGGTAACCGGGGTCATGAACCCTTCGAGGATCAAAGCTCAGATATGGGCAACATAGTTTAGGTTACCGAAACTAATCTGATGACCAGGGGCATAGCTGTCGATCTGTTCGAGGTGACCAATAGAGTTGGCTCGCAGCGCGAAGCTGCCGAACACGAATATTTGGCCCAAGGGGAAATCTCCCCCAAAACAACAGCACTGTCGATGATCGAATGAGCCATCGAATCCTTCGTTGATCACACAGAGGAACTCGCAATGAAAGCACCATTGTCAGTGTCAAATCCAGCAGACCTCGGTTAGGGGGTCCCGAACTATGCGTCTAAGGATCGAAGGTAACAGGAGGCAGGGGACACGATGTTTACCCAGGTTTGGGCCCTCTTGATGGAGGTAAAACCCTACGTCCTTCTTGATTGACTTTGATGACTATAGGGGTTATAAGAGTTGATCTACCACAAGATCATAATGGCTAAACCCTAGATGTATAGCATGTATGATTATGACTTCCCCTACGGATTAAACCCTCCGGCTTACGTAGATACCGGAGAGGGCTAGGGTTTGTACATAGTCGGTTTACAGATAAAGGAATCTTCATATCCGAACGCCAAGCTTGCCTTCCACGCCAAGGAGAGTCCCATCCGGACATGAGGGGAAGCCTTCTATCTTGTATCTTCACGGCCCACCAGTCCAGCCCACGTCACATAGCCCGGACACCCAGGGACCCCCTAATCCAGGACTTCGTCAGTGATCATCTGTTTTGGTTGCTCCAGAGGACCAGCATCATTCCATGCCTTTGTCCTTTTAGATTTTTCCTTGTCAAGTAAACACACAAGAAAAAGGAATGAAATTCGCACTTCCAAATTCATTGATGCATGATACTAATGAACACAACTTTTATGTATGGCAACCACATTGTAGGAGGCGTTGAATATGTACGAAAACGCGAAGCATAAGGCATTTCAACAAATTGGAAGCAATGCAACTAGACACCATATGAAAGATCCAACAAAAATCACTCTACCAAGTTAGATATGTCTCATTATAAGTGGCACTTCAACAAATTAGAGGCAATACATGTTTGAAATGATATGCAAGATGCAACCAATATTACACTGTTAACTTGAAGGTGTCTCGTCAGAACTGATTGATGAGGGATACACTAGAAAAGGAGTTTGATGTAAGAACATGGTTAATAGAAGGACATAGTATGTACCAGAAACAGGAAGGCATGTCATATTCACAGGTATAATGTGTTAGCTAAGCTGATGCAATTTACCCTAATTAGAAGCATTACAAGGTAGACACCACATGCAACATGCAACCATATATCACATTGCCAATTAAGAGCAAGCACCTGTGATGGTTGTGTAGGGGAATTGCGGTCATCAACTGGAGAGCTACGTTGACTATCTTCATTTAGCCTTGCTGTTTCGTGAGAATCATGTGGGGAGGATGACACTGCACTCTTTAAACGAGTAGTGCGTCTCACAGTAACCCACTGGGGTGACTGTCTCATTATAATTGATTGATGAGGGATACGAAAGAGCATTAGTTCGATGTACGAACATGGTTAATAGATATATGTAGTATGTATCAAAAACAGGAAGGCATGTCATTATCAAAGGTATAATGTGTAAAGTAAGCATATACAATTTAACCAAATTGGAAGCAATACAAGCTAGACACCATATGCAACATGCAACCACATTTGACAGCGTGAAGTTAAAGCAAGCACCTGGGATGGTTGTGTGTGGCAATTGAGATCATCAACTGGAGAGATACGTTTACTGTTTCCATCTGCTGACACTATAACCTTTAGAGCGCTGAAAGGCTTAGTGCTTCTTCGGATTACACTGGAGCGACTTCTATCTTTTGTTTTTTGTATTCATCAACACTGCGTCTGAGTCTGTAATACCCATGCATAAAGAAACAATAGTGTGAGTATGGGTGAAGTGTGTGCATAAGTAGTACAATGTAAAAGTAGCAGATAGCAGGCCGGTGAGAAATAGATGACGGGAGACATAAGATAGCTCTACAACATGCATGGCACATGAAATTCTTGATTCTAGGATTTTGAAATATGAGCACAGGGATGGCTAGGAAATGCAGATGCTCCTCTAGCACACCACAAGGTGTGGTCCTATGAAAATAACAGTCGACTGAAAATAGGTCAGTCCATTTTTTCTGCACCGTCCGATGTATAAAGAACGGGCAGATCGCCTTCATCTACCTCCAGCCAGTCATTGTTGATGATATTCCTCGAAATGCCAGTGACCACCGGCCTAGTCCCATGCCTCCGCCCTCCCCTTGACCTCACCACACCGCCGTGCTTGGCACCGCCACCCGCCCATCCCTTCACACCCCGCCGACTTCCAGATAGAGCGCAAGCAGCTCCTGCACCCCACACACCTATGATAGACACTGATGCACGGCTTCGCCGACGAACAGGCGGACTAGGTGCTCCGCACGCTTAAGTGGGTGCTGCTTCTTTTAATTGTGAATCAACTGACCCTGAACTGAAATCCAGGCGGGCTACTGACCTCTAGCCAAGGTGAAATAGTAAATGGGAGGAAACCTTGTGCATTTAGTATCACGAAGAAGATGCAGTAAGAAGTGCTCAAATAGTTTCTTTTGTGCAATGAATACGGTGTGAGCAGAGACATAAGATTTGCACGAATAAGGGAAGATGAGTACCTCTTTCTGCTAACAGTGTTGTGTCCTTGTTCCGTTTTTTCCAACGATCTTCTTGTGGTTCACTGGAAATGAGAAGTTGTGGAGGACGGTGGAGCCTTTGACGAACCCATGGCCAAGTTGTTGAGTATGGTGCTGTGGCCGTCTGCGGCGGTGGGGAACCAGATCCAAGGCGGCGAACGGCGGCGTAGTGGGAATAGCTTTGGTGCGGTGGACGTTTATGACATTGGAGTGGCAGCGGTGAGGCAGAGGACAGCATGGTCAAAGTGGTTCTGGTACGGCGCACGTCAGCGTCATGGAGGTAGCTCGGCCTCGGCTTCAGCTGCTAAGTCCTTGAGGGCGTTGCGGTTGCGTTTGTGTTGGACGACGACATCGGGGTACCGGCTCCGGCGTGATGGAGGAGGTCAGCGGTTGATTGGGCGCGATTGGGTGTAGGATGGAGGAGGCTGGGGTTTCGTGGCTTGTGGAGAGGGCGTTTTGGCGCCCACGGAGTATAAATGGGGAAACAGGGGAGGGGGACGAAGGGGGAACAATGTTTCAGTTTGATGCGCGCTTGTTTGAAATTTGGGGAAAGTTACGAACTTTGCCCCCATCTAAATTTTCGGACATATTGAAGGTTGGGGGTAGGACAGTAATCTCAGGTCTCCCAAATGGTGGGCGGGATAGATTTCGGCCGAGCACATGGTGTCGGCGTCCTAGGAACGAGGGTACCCAGACTTGCCTGCCTGCGGCCCACGGCGTGGCTCCGTCAGCGGCCCGGTAAGGCCCAGTTTCAGCAGCAATGACTCAAGACCCTCGCGAGGGACCAAGCCTCGCGAGGCGGACGACACCAAGACCTCCCTGGAGGGCGGCCTCACTAGGCTGCCTCCCGAGGAGCGGAGATAGCAATGCAAGGTCCACATCCCGAGGTTCACATGATGTGAGCCATGAAGACGAAGGCCAGTCGGGCGCCAGCGGGCGCAGTGTACCAGTTTCTCCATTGGTGCCAGGGAGGCAAGCGCAGGCACGGAGTCCTGAGGAATCAGGCAAAGGTTTCCATATTGGTGCAATGAGACCAAGACCGCTAGGATGACAGGATGGAGGCCATCACGGAGCCCACCACAACGTCACCACCAAAGCCTTTGCAGGCGAAGACTACTTTTGTCAGGATAAGTTGTCTCCCTTAGAATTTGGCCGTTGTGGGATCCCTTCCCGCCAAAATTTGGGAATAGTACCAAGGACACTATAAATAGGACTTAGCCACCACCAGGGAGGGGGTTGGATCGTTCAGGCCATCCTCACACCCACTAGCTCACCGAGCTCAAGAACACCTCACCTCCTGAGGTTGTTCAACCACGGTACTAGTACATCCGCAGCACCTCGAGGCAATCCACCACAAAGCTGGAGTAGGGTATTACACCGCAAGGTGGCCCGAACTAGGATAAACTGCCATGTGTCTTGTCCCTTGGGTGCGTTGAGCTAGGCTGTGGAATCGTTGGGCTGGCAGGTTGGGGAGAAGGAGTTCTTCGTATGCACCCGAGTGTTCGAACCTCTCAAGGGTCTGCGGAGCCCGGAATCCGACATTTGGCGCTCCAGGTAGGGGTGCATCGAAGCTCCGCCTTCCCTTCCGCCCCGTCCCTCTGCCCGCTCCGCCTCCATGGCAGGCGCCCCTCCTCCAGCTGGATTGACCGGCACGCGCGGAGGCGCCGAGGGTCTTCGGGCCTTCAGCCCTGCTCTGCGGCAGGTACGGTGGCCGCCCAAGTTCAGGCCAGTCCTGCCACCCCGATACGACGGCGTGGCGGACCCGGCAGGCTTCATTCAGGCGTACGAGGAGGCCGTCTGGGCAGAAGGCGGTGACGACAAGGTCATGGCAAACTGCGTGCTTGGCTCCTCAGCCTGATGGAATCTTCTGTGGCCGCCTGGGTGGAGCTGTGCGGCCTCTTCATCACGCACTTCACGGCACCAGCGCGCCACGCCGTTGCCGCCCTCCTCGGCGGCTCTCAGGCACCGCCATCGAACCTCCATATCAAGCAGTTCTTTTGTCAAGCAGGTGTCGCCTGCGTGTGACAGGGGACTCCTCCGGGATGGGTGGCACGGGAGGCCAACCTCACCTTTGACTCAAGAGACCATCCTATGACCACTGCAGGCGCAGGCGCGCTACTGATGCTTTGCACCCCCACCATGTGTAATGTGGCGGTGACAAAGACTCTCATCGACGGCGGGGCCGGACTCAATGTGCTCTCCATGGAAGCATTTGGCTTGCTCCACGTGTCACACGGCCAGCTCCTCCCCAGCAAGCCGTTCTTCGAGGTCGTCGACGGCTCCACCAGCCCACTGGGTCAGATCCACCTCCCTGTCACCTTTGGTACCCGTGACAATTACTGCACCGAGCTCATCGACTTCAACAACTCCCTCATCGGCCTCCCGTACAACGCCATCCTTGGGTACCCGGCCTTAGCCAAGTTCATGGTAGCAACACACCCCGCCTACAACCTCATGAAGATGCTGGGAAGCAGCGGCATCCTCACTGTGGCCGGGGACACCAAGGAGGCACTGGCGGCTCTCAAGCTCGCCTTTAGGGCCACGGCTACTGCGTGGCCGGAAGCAAGAGAGGCTCCTGAGGCCCCGGGGGCTGCGCAGGTGAAGAAGAAGCAGTTGTTCTCTAAGTACCGGGCCGAGACAAAGTAGGTGTCGGTCGACCAAGATGGGGCATCAGGAGCCACCTTCACCATAGGCGCCAACCTCGCCCCAGACCATGAAAAGGCGTTGGTTGATTTCTTGTGTCCAAACAAGGAGGTGTTCGTATGGGAGCCCAAGGACCTGGCCGGAGTCCCACGGGGGGTGATCGAGCTTCACCTCAATGTGTGCCCCAACGTACGCCCGGTGAAGCAGAAGGCACGGCGGCAGTCCATAGAGAAGTAGTCGTTGATTGTCCAAGAAACCTGCAAGCTGCGAGATGCTGGTGTCATTCAGGAGGTGCGATACCCAGAATAGCTAGTGAACCCGGTCGTGCTCTTAAGAAAGGGGGGAAGGAACGCATGTGCGTCGACTTCACCAACCTCAACAAGGCATGCCCTCAAGACCCCTTTCCGCTGCCACGCATCGACCAGATCATCAACTACACTGATGAATGTGACCTGCTGTGCTTCCTAGACGTATTCTCAGGGTATCACCAAATCAAGATAGCGGTGCAGGATGTCAAGAAGACGGCCTTCCTGACCCCGTGCGGGGTGTACTGGTACACCTACATTCCCTTTGGGCTGCGTAATGCCGGGGCAACCTTCCAACGACTCATTAACAACTCTCTGGGCCGGCATCTCGGGAGAAACATCGAGGCCTACGTCGACGACATAGTGGTGAAATCTCGGGAGGCAAGGACCCTCATTGAGGACCTAGAAGAGACAATCTCCAGCCTGCGGAAGGTGGACTTGCGGCTCAACCCATAGAAATGCATGTTCGGCGTCCCCTCTGGCAAGTTGTTGGGCTTTCTGGTGTCACATTGGGGGATCGAGGCAAACCCGGAGAAGGTCAAGGCGATAGAAAGGATGAGCCTGCAACAGACCCTTAAGGAAATGCAGAAGCTGGCGGGCTGTGTGACCACGCTAGGGCACTTCATCTGCAAGCTAGGGGAGCGCACCCTCCCATTCTTTAAGTTGATGAAGAAGAAGGGGCCATTGCCGCATTCCAGGATCTCAAGAGATACCTCACCAGCCCACCGGTGATGGTGGTGCCTGATACGTCTCCAACTTATCTATAATTTTTTATTGTTCCATGCTATTATATTATCTGTTTTGGATGTTTAGTGGGATTTAATATGCCTTTTTATATTATTTTTGGGACTAACCTATTGACCGGAAGCCCAATGCAAATTGCTGTTATTTTTGCCTATTTCAGTGTTTCGCAGAAAAGGAATATCAAACGGAATCCACACGGAATGAAACCTTCGCAAGGATCTTTTTTTGAACAAACGTGATCTAGGAGACTTGGAGTGGACGTGAAGGAAGCAGCGAGGCGGCCACGAGGTAAGAGGGCACGCCGAGGTGGGCCAGGCGTGCCCCCACCCTCATGGGCCCCTCATAGCTCCACTGACCTATTTCTTTTGCCTATATATGCTCTTATACCCCGAAACCTTCGAGGATAGCCACGAAACACCTTTTCCACGGCTGCAACCTTTTGTACCCGTGAGATCCCTTCTTGGGGCCTTTTCCGGCGATCTGCCGGAGGGGGATTCGATCACGGAGGTCTTCTACATCAATAACATAGCCTCTCCGATGATTTGTGAGTAGTTTACCACAGACCTTCGGGTCCACAGTTATTTGCTAGATGGCTTCTTGTCTCTCTTTGGATCTCAATACAAAGTTCTCCTCGATCTTCTTGGAGATCTATTCAATCTAATTCTTTTTGCGGTGTGTTTGCCAAGATCCGATGAATTGTGGGATTATGAACTTGATTATCTATGAATATGATTTGATTCTTCTCTAAATTCTTATAAGCATGATTTGATATCTGTGCAAGTCTCTTCGAATTATTAGTTTGGTTTGGCCTACTAGATTGATCATTCTTGCAATGGGAGAAGTGCTTAGCTTTGGGTTCAATCTTGCGGTGCTCGATCCCAGTGACAGAAAGGGAAACGACAAATATTGTATTCTTGCCATCAAGGATAAAAAGATGGGGTTTATATCATATAGCTTGAGTTTATCCCTCTACATCATGTCATCTTGCCTAAAGCGTTACTCCATTCTTATGAACGTAATACTCTAGATGCATGCTGGATAGCGGCCGACGTGTGGAGTAATAGTAGTAGATGTAGAATCGTTTCAGTCTACTGGTCACGGACGTGATGCCTATATTAATGATCATTGCCTTAGATATCATCATAACTATGCGCTTTTCTATCAATTGCTTGGCAGTAATTTATTCACCCACCGTAATACATGCTATCTTGAGAGAAGCTACTAGTGAAACCTATGGCCCCCGGGTCTACATTACATCATATAAGTTTCCAATCTACAATTCTAGTTTACTATATATTTTGCAATCTTTATTTTCCATTCTATATCACAAAAATACCAAAATATTTGTCTTATTATCTCTATCAGATCTCACTCTCGTAAGTGACCGTGAAGGGATTGACAACCCCTTTATCTCGTCGGTTTGTGAGGTTCTTGTTTGTTTGTGCAGGTACCAGGGGATTTGCGTATAATCTCCTAATGGATTGATACCTTGGTTCTCAAAAACTGAGGGAAATACTTACGCTACTTTGTTGCATGACCCTTTCCTCTTCAAGAGAAAACCAACGCATGCTTGATGCCTACTACACAACCTTATTCTTGTAGACGTTGTTGGGCCTCCAAGTGCAGAGGTTTGTAGGACAGTAGCAAATTTCCCTCAAGTGGATGACCTAAGGTTTATCAATCCGTAGGAGGCGTAGGATGAAGATGGTCTCTCTCAAGCAACCCTGCAACCAAATAACAAAGAGTCTCTTGTGTCCCCAACACACCCAATACAATGGTAAATTGTATAGGTGCACTAGTTAGGCGAAGAGATGGTGATACAAGTAGTATATGGATAGTAGATAATGGTATTTGTAATCTGAAATTATAAAAACAGCAAGGTAACTAATGATAAAAGTGAGCGTAAACAGTATTGCAATGCGTTGAAACAAGGCCTAGAGTTCATACTTTCACTAGTGCAAGTCCTCTCAACAATAATAACATAATTGAATCATATAACTATCCCTCAACATGCAACAAAGAGTCACTCCAAAGTCACTAATAGCGGAGAACAAACAAAGAGATTATGGTAGGGTACGAAACCACCTCAAAGTTATTCTTTCCAATCAATCTGTTGGGCTATTGCTATAAGTGTCACAAACAGCCCTAGAGTTCGTACTAGAATAACACCTTAAGACACACATCAACCAAAACCCTAATGTCACCTAGATACTCCAATGTCACCTCAAGTATCCGTGGGTATGATTATACGATATGCATCACACAATCTCAGATTCATCTATTGAACCAACACAAAGGACCTCAAAGAGTGCCCCAAAGTTCTAATGGAGAATCACGACGAAAACGTGTGCCAACCCCTATGCATAGGTTCATGGGCGGAACCCGCAAGTTGATCACCAAAACATACATCAAGTGAATCACGTGGTATCCCATTGTCACCACAGATACGCACGGCAATACATACATCAAGTGTTCTCAAATCTTTAAAGACTTAATCCGATAAGATAACTTCAAAGGGGAAACTCAATCCATTACAAGAGAGAAGAGGGGGAGAAGAAACATAAGATCCAACTATAATAGCAAAGCTTGTGATACATCAAGATCGTACCACCTCAAGAACACGAGAGAGAGAGGGAGATCAAACACATAGCTACTAGTACATACCCTCAGCCCCGAGGGAGAACTACTCCCTCCTCTTCATGGAGAGCACCGGGATGATGAAGATGGCCACCGGAGAGGGATTGCCCCATCCGGTAGGGTGCCGGAACGGGTCTATATTGGCTTTCGGTGGCTACGGAGGCTTCTGGCGGCGGAACTCCCGATCTATTGTGCTCTCGGATGTTTTTAGGGTATATGGAGATATATAGGCGGAAGAAGTACGTCACGGGGGCACGAGGGGCCCACGAGGGTGGAGGGTGTGCCCAGGGGGGTGGGCGCGCCCCCCTACCTCGTGGCATCCTCGAAGCTTCCCTTACGTGCACTTCAAGTCTTCTAGGCTTCTTTCCTTCCAAAAATGGGTTCTGTGAAGTTTCAGGTCAATTGGACTCCGTTTGGTTTTCCTTTTCTTCGAAACCCTAAAACAAGGTAAAAACAGAAACTGGCACTGGGCTCTGGGTTAATAGGTTAGTCCCAAAAATGATATAAAAGTGTATAATAAAGCCCATAAACATCCAAAATAGTAGATAATATAGCATGGAGCAATAAAAAATTATAGATACGTTGGAGACGTATCAATGCTCAAGAGGTAGCAAGAAGGATTTCTGGCACCGTTACCGGGGAGATCTACGCAAAAGTCAAGACATACCAAGTACCCATCCCAAACTCTTATTCCTCGCATTACATTATTTGCCATTCGCCTATCGTTTTCCTCTCCCCCACTTCACCTTTGCCGTTTTATTCACCCTTTTTCCATCCGTCTCTTTTTGCTTGCCTCTTGTTTGCTTGTGTGTTGGATTGATTGTATGTCATGATGGCTGAAGACAATACTAAATTTTGTGACTTTTCCAATACCAACATTAATGATTTTATTAGCACTCCAATCGCTCCTCTTACCGATGCTGAATCTTGTGAAATTAATACTACTTTGCTGAATCTTGCCTTGAAAGATCAATTTGCTGGCCTTCCTAGTGAAGATGCCGCTACCCATCTAAACAGCTTTGTTGATTTATGTGATATGCAAAAGAAGAAAGATGTGGATAATGATATTATTAAATTGAAGCTATTTCCGTTTTCGCTTAGAAATCATGCTAAAAATTGGTTCTCTTATTTGCCTAAAAATAGTATTGATTCATGGAATAAGTGCAAAAATGTTTTATCTCTAATTATTTTCCTCCCACTAAGATCATCTCTCTTAGAAACGATATTATTAATTTTAAGCAACTTGATCATGAGCATGTTGCACAAGCTTGGGAGAGGATGAAATTAATGATACGAATTGCCCTACACATGGTTTGAATTTATGGATGATTATAGAAATTTTTATGCTGGATTGAATTTTGCTTCTAGAAATCATCTAGATTCGGCCGCAGGAGGCACCTTTATGGAAATCACGTTAGGATAAGCTAATAAACTCCTAGATAATATTATGGTTACTTATTCTCAATGGCACACTGAAAGATCCACTAGTAAAATGGTTCGTGTGATAGACGAGATTAATGTTTTGAGTGGAAAGATAGATGAACTTATGAAATTGTTTTCTAATAAGAGTGTTTCTTCTGATCCTAATGATATTCCTTTGTCTACTTTGATTGAGACTAATAATGAATCTATGGATGTGAATTTTGTTGGTAGGAACAATTTGGGTAACAACGCGTATAGATGAAACTTTAATTCTAGGCTGTTCCCTAGTAATTCCTCTAATAACTATGATAATTCCTGCAACAACTCTTATGGAAATTTTAATAAGATGCCCTCTGATTTTTAGACTAGTGTTCAAGAATTTATGAATTCGCAAAAGAATTTCAATGCTTTGCTTGAAGAAAAATTGCTTAAGATTGATGAGTTGGCTAGGAACGTGGATAGAATTTCTCTTTAGGTTGATTCTTTGCAACTTAGATCTATTCCACCTAAGCATGATATCAATGAGTCTCTCAAAGCCATGAGAATTTGCATTGATGAGTGCAAATAAAGAACCGCTAGGATCCGTGCTAAAAAAAGATTGCTTTGTAAAAGCGTGTTCTTCTAGTTTTCATGATAATGATGATGAAGATCTAAAAGTAATTGATGTGTCTCCTATTAAGTGTTTGTTTTCCAATATGAATCTTGGTAAAGATGGGACTGGAGATGAGTAAACTTTAGTTAGAAGGCGTCCCAATGATTCGGAGTTTTTAGATCTTGATGCAAAAATTGATGCTTTAATCCAATCTTATGAAGAAAAACTTGAATTAGAAGTTTAGATCCCTAGAAAACTTTATGATGAGTGGGAACCTACTATTAAAATTAATATTAAAGATCATGAATGCTATGCTTTATGTGATTTGGGTGCTAGTGTTTCCATGATTCCTAAAACTTTGTGTGATGTGCTAGGTTTCTGTGAATTTGATGATTGTTCCTTAAATTTGCATCTTGCAGATTCCACCATTAAGAAACCTATGGGAAGTATTAATGATGTTCTTATTATTGCAAATAGGAATTATGTTCCCATACATTTTATTGTTCTTCATATACATTGCAACCCTACATGTCCTATTATTCTTGGTAGCTCTTGAGGCCTTGGCAGCGCCAACAGGCAACCAAGCTCTTGAGGCCTTGGCAGCGCCAACAGGCAACCAAGCTCCCAAGGTCCACCAGCCTGAGGAGGCGTCTCAGCCACAGGAGTTCTCGGACTACACCAACGATCCTGCACTCATCAAGCACCTGGTGTACTTCGTCGGCACGGTACTGCGGGACACGCAAGCACGCTACCCCACGTCGTAGAAGCTCTTTCTCGCGCTCCTCGTTGCCTCGCACAAGCTACACCACTACTTACAAGGACACCCCATCAAGGTCGTTTCGGCCTACCCGCTGGAGAGGGTGCTCCAGAGCCCCAATGCTGCAGGTAGAGTCGCCGAATGGAACATCGATTTGCAGGCATTTCAGCTGGAGTTCAGCACCACCAGGGTCATCAAGGGGGCTGCGCTCGCCGAGTTCATGTCGGAATGGACCGATGCCCTAGGACCAAAGGCAGGTGAGGACCGTACGCTCTCACCAGGGAACGAAGCACCAGACAGCTGGGTCATGTACTTCGCCGGCGCCTTCACGCGGTAGGGTGCGGGGGCTGGAGCCGTGCTTGTTTCGCCTACTCAAGACAAGCTCTACTACACCGTGCAACTCTACTTCCAACATGGCGAAAAGGTCTCCAACAACATCGCAGAGTACGAAGGCTTGATCACTAGCCTCAAGGCCGCAGCCGCTTTGGGCGTGAAGCGCCTCACCATCAGGGGCAACTCCCAACTCCTCGTCAACTTCTCCTGGAGTTGCAGCACGTGCCCTGCGGCACGAACAAAGAAGCCTATGGCATCGCCAAGAGGGCATCCAAGCACCAGCCTCAGGAGCCCGGAGTCTTTGAGGAGCGGCTCTTCAAGCCTTCAACCCCCCCCCCCCCCCCCCGGGTTGCAGAGCTATCACTACCCCAGGAGGAGCTCCCACCAGCACCAACCTCGGGAGCACCCGCCTGTGGCCCGACCTCAGGAGCACGCCTACTCCTTGCACTCGAGCCTTAGGAGGGGTAATGGACCGAAGAATTCAAGTCGTACCTGCTTCGGAGGACCCTGCCGGAGAAGGAAGAAGACGCTGAGCGCATAGCTCGGCAGGCCACAAACTACTGCATTCGTGGTGGTAAGCTTTACCGAAAATGATCAAACGATGTTTCCTTGCAATGCATCTCCAGGGAACAGGGGTCAGAGCCACGCTGCCTGCGGCAGAGACCTCGACCGCGACCCACGAGGCCTTGCTGCAGCAACCGTCGGCCTGCAGCCAGAGGCCATCAAGACCCACGGCCGGCAGCTCGCCGGTGAAGGAGCGTGGAAGCTAGAGCCAGGTGTCGGCTGGCTTCTCCAATCACACGATGAACTCAAGGAGCACTTTGGCCAAGTGGAAGGGCGGCCTGGGAGGTTGTGCAACCATGGCACGCCTCCCCTCCTTGCAAGGGCTACCTCGACCCTGGCGGCACCCACCACGAGAAGAAGCGCCGCCTTAGCCGGCCAGGGCACGCCCGCTCCCTTGAGGAGCCACCACAGGGGTCGCGGCATGCTTGCCCGGGCGGCCCCGCCCCCTCTTAGGAGGGGGCGAGTCAGGTCCCTCCTTGGGGGCCTTCCCCTTCTCGGCAGCGGAGAACTTCCCCATCAATGCCATGGGAGTTGCAGCAAGATGGAGGGACCAGGAGGAAGAAGAGGAAGCCGAGTGCAAGAAGACAGAGATGAGCAAGGGGGCTCCGCCCCTTCCCTCATTTATAGCCAAGAGGAGGCCAACCGCCGACCACCACGATCACACGTAATGATGATTTTCCTCTGCATGCGGTAGAGTCTCGTCAAGTCGAATAGTGTCGAGGAAAATATACGGGGGCATACATTTTCCCCGGACTCATGCACGGACAGGCCATGACCAAGCCAAAGAAGCAAGATATTGACAAGAGAAGGGCCTCCCTAGCCGGGCAGGCGAGCCCGGCAAGGGGCCAGGACACCACCTGAAGCAAGCAACCAAGACTCCCCAGCAGCACCTGCCGGGGCCTGCGGGGCTTGAACCATCCCGCCAACCACTCAAGTACGACCCACGTCTTCAATCAGTGCAGTGTCAAGCCGCAAGGTGATTAAGTGGCAGCATTTGCCACATGGCAGCCAATTCCTACAGAAGAAACCCATAGGTGACACCCGTCCAACGACATGTCAAGAGAACAGGCGCGGAGCTGGCAAGATAAGCCCGACGGGCCTTGCTGGGCAACTAGTGATGTGACACTGAGCCGCACATTTAATTCACCCTGCCAGCCCACAGAGTTAGGTATGATAGCACTATTTGTTATCATATCAGTAGGTAATGACTATTTTGCCACTGTGGTGACCCCTTAATCTATAAAAGGAGGCCCATGGCAGCTATAGGAGGGGGTTATAGGATTGGGAACTATACAAACCCCAAGCCATAATACGCTTGGTGTCACCATAGCCTTGGGGCATGCCTTGCCGGGCAAGTGTACCACACACCACCATGCTCATTTCCACCATCAATCCACCAAAGCAAGAGTAGGGTCTTACGCCTTGCGGCGGCCTGAACCTGGGTAAATTGCTTGTGTGCTCTATGCCATGCTGCCGCGCGTTGTTCTACTCTTTGTGCAACGTGACGTCCCCCGCCGAACAAGCAAGGGGCCGCCCGGTCCCATAGGTGGCCGCGGATATCCCGTGACATCTTTGGCATTCCAGGTAGGGAGCTCTCTTGTGCGAACCTGAAAGCATGCGCAGAACGTCATCTTCAGCACCGCCTCCATCATAGACGGCGCCATCGACCATGGCGACGCGGAAGCGAAGCAGGGGGAACATACTCTCTTTCACCGCAGTGTCGCTCTCCCGGATTCGTCGTGGAGACGGTTATGACCAAGGCACCCACCGATGGCAATAGATTAACTTCGGCGGCTCGTATGGCGTTATCGCCATCCGTGCACCGTCCGGGGGAAAGAGGCATAAGACATGTGGGAACGAGATCCCTCCCTCCTATGCCTCCACTTCGTCAGAAGTCGAACTGCTTTAGCCTCGGCATCGTCGACGTTGACGATTACCATGCGACGCTCGGTCCAGTATTTCCCCCGCTGTGGGTAATCCTGAGAGAAATGCTAGTATGAGTCCATCGATTGATTCCCCGGCAAGCATGCTTCAGTGAGGCCTCCTGCATTGGGTCGATCCGTGCGATGGCAGCTATCGTACTGACTCGAGG
Organism: Triticum urartu; assembly: GCF_003073215.2. Classification (NCBI taxonomy): domain Eukaryota; kingdom Viridiplantae; phylum Streptophyta; class Magnoliopsida; order Poales; family Poaceae; genus Triticum; species Triticum urartu. Next base: position 229,532,498 of record NC_053023.1, on the reverse strand, counting down.
AAAGGGAAGCAAAAGGGAAGAGGACCAGGGAAGCTCACCAAAGTGCCCCTATGACCACTAGTCACAAGAAATGCTTGTCGGCCCTTGCCAGGAGCAAAGAAGCCACCAGATTGCCCTTTACTCTTCCGGGCGCTGCGAGCGCGTCGAAAGCGCGAGGCCCGACAGACGAAAAAGAAGCTCAAAACGAAAGCTAAGTCCCTGTTATCACTTCTGTTTCATAGATTTCATATTTCTGCGGCCGTTTATCCCTTGACTCAAGTGAGTGTTCGTATTGTGAAAGCCCTCATGCGATGGAACCTCGGTTAATTTCTTTGGTCGCTCCATCGTCCTGTCCAGAGCCATGCTCGCGGGACAAGAGGCTACGCCGAGAGCTACCTAGGAAAAAACAGCCGAGACACATCCACGCCAAAAGAGACTGTTAAGGGCCGGACCCTTACGACAACCACGACAATATGATATTGGCAGGCATCCAGAGCATACATAGGAATTTATCATACGAATACAAGCATATAGAGTTCAACGAGATAAACACACATTTAAAAATCCACCTAGGAATATCAGTTTCGCACAAACACTAGAGATAAGGCGACTAAACACAAAATGTGAATCATGTTCTATTACAGGAACATAAGGGATAACTTAAACACGGAGAACCGTGTCAGCAAGGGGAGCAACCTTCTCCTCGGCGGCAGCAACGTCAACACCCGCTGGCGTCTTCTTGAAGTCATCACCAAGGTCGAGCTCTGGATGGCAACATGCGATGTTGCTTAGAACCATGAAGAAGGCATCCCGAGCAAGCCTCCGTGATTCAGTCGCGAAGTGCTCACCCCTCCCCTCTTCGTGCACCTTTAGCGTGCCGATCAACTCGTTGAAAAAGATCTCCATCTTGACACTCGGGACCTCCCACTGGCTGGCTGAGTAGACTGGTACAACCATACCCATCACCGCAGCCTGGGCCCCAAGGCGTTCGGCAACATCAATCAAGATTTTGACCCAGAGGTTATTCATGTTGACCCGATTCTTTAGCCCGTCCTCTACATCTTGCCAGAGACGCTCGGCGTCGTCCAAGTCCCTGGATTGTAGCTGATGCTGGGATTCTAGAGACTCTGCTAACTTCTCCGACGAGCCAATCCTTGCCGACATATTAGAAATTTTGTTGTTGGTGGCTTCAAGGCTTTGAGTCTTGGAGGAGAGCTGCGACTGCACATCAGCCAGATGGAGCTCTGCTTGTTGTGCCTCTTCTTTGAGCACCTCTGCCTCCTTGGCACTCCTGGCAAGGTCTTTGTTCAATTTGGCCACCTGTCAGTTGAGCTCGGCCTTAGCAGAGGATGCGGCATCCAGATCATCAACAAGCTTCTTCAGTTGGGCAGTGTTATCAGTGGAGAGGGTATCTAGAGAAACCCCGTGCTCATCCTTCAGTTCTTTGGTGTGTTGCTGCACCAAAGCCTCCAAACATTCATCCTTGGCGTGGAGGGTAGCTTGGAGATTCTCCTCCCGAAGGGAATCTCTCGCTCCCTAGCATCCAAAGATGCTTTGTGGTCCACCAGGCGCCCCTCTCGAGCCATGATATCCTCCCTCATCATCTAAAGGATCTCTTGCTGCTTCATGAGCGCCTTGAACTGCTTGTCGTGCCATTCATGCAGCTCTAGGTACTTGTCTTTCAGCTTGTGATCCACCTTGCCGGCGGACTCGTGCCGCTCCTTGAGCTCCTGCCACTTCTGGTTATGTCGATCATGCATCTCCTTCAAGACCGCCGTCATGGATTTGATGAAGGACAAATCCATGGTGACGGTGGTGGTATCATCGCCCTCACCGTCTTGCAGATGCAGCAGTGCCAAAAGACATTGAAGCTCTTCATCAAGTTCTGCATCTGTCAAAGAGGGGAGTGGGCCCATGGTTGGAAGAGGAATCTTCACCTCGGCAACCACTTCCTCCACCGGGGCGCTCTCCAGAGAGTGCTCCGTCACTGCCCAGGAACCATGCATTCCCTCGGCTACGAAAGCCTGTCCTTTAGCGGCCGCGACCTTCGCGGCCTCACCTGTAGCTGACCTTCCTATGTCTGCCACCATTTCCAACAAGTCTGGTTCCTCGACCTGGGGAGCTACGGGTGGAAGGAGCCGGGAAACAAATGTAAGAATGGAAGGTTCGAAGCAAATAAAGGAGCCAGTGGAAGCAGCCAGAGTATGGGAGTGGAGAAAGAATAAGCTAGATACCTGAACAAGTCTACCGGGCAGGGGTTTCTGTTTCCCCGACAATAGTCGTTGCCGGGTCTCGAGCCTCGCCCTCTGTGGGGGAGGTCCTGTCAGCTTTTTGCGTTGTCTCTGCCGTATAGGATTCCATGTCGACATCCTCAGCTTGGGCGGCAGCAGGCGCATGATCCTCCAAGAGAGGTTCGACCCACGGCGCTTCATCCCCTCCTCTGTGCAAAGGGGCGGAAGGGCTGTCTCCATCACCTCCAGCAGGCGAGGTCGGGTCCCCGCGCCCAGGCCGAGGGCTGGATTGGGGGCTCGACTCGGCGTCTTATGCATCCTTCCCCGCCGAGGTCGAACCCCCTGCGCCCTTCAGCGACCCGAGGTGCCAGAGTTTCCTCCAAGAGTGGTGGATGAGGGTCTCTGTCTCCACCTCCACTTCCCTGCCAACAATAACAAGAACAACAGCTCAGTCAGTGAAAGCATTCAAAATTTGCATAGGAAGATGTTACCATAAAGAGAAATTCTCCTTACTCTTATGCAATAAGCATGGAGTTCAAGTTGAACTCCATGGGAGGAGGGGACTCTCATCTTCTCTTCTGAAGCGGAAGGGTAGAGCTCTCCGGCAGCTTCAGTGCTTGCTGCGACATCAAGGGCTCCGGGGGAGATGAGCTCTGTGAAGAACTCGAGCCAGAACTGGAACTGGACTCCTCCTCCAAATACACCGGCCATTTGGTAGAAGGTGCCCTGGCCCAGGCAAGACGGTGGGATTGACGGCACGCCCCCTCGGCCTTGTTGATCTTGGCGGAGGTCTTCTTCACCTTCTTGGTGAGTGGTGCTGGATTGGAGGTCGCCGCTCCCCGGGCCGCAGCGCGCCCGTGGGTACGTAGATCTAGATCCAGTGTGGGAGCTTGCGGTCCTACCGCAAGCCACCCCTCCTCCTCAGGGCCGTTGCCGCGCTCCCCTCCCTCTCAGTCTCCTGTCCCTCCTGGAGCTCCTTTGCTGTCGTGGCCAGAGCATCTAGCCCGACAAAGCTATCCCCGGCAAACTCTTCCTGAGCAGAATCTTATGTGGCTTGTGCCACGCTGCCGCCCTGGGAAGAGCTCCCAATTTTTCCTTTGCCCTTCCCAGATTTTGTAGCCTTCTCCATTTCTGTGCAGCGGGCCTCCTTGTCCTCTGCGACTCTCTTCAAAATGTACGCAACCTCCGCAGTAGAGGTGAGCTTGTACATGCCATCCTCGGCACTGGTGGCCTTCTCCACTAAGGAGCTCGACCACTAGAGCTCTTTGTCGAGAGAAGGAAGCTGCCAATTGCCCGACACTCCCTCAGCATTGCAATCTGGCATCCATCTCAGTATCTGATCACGAGCAGAGTTGATGTTCAAGGGGATGAAGGTTGCCGGGAGCTTGAACATCTTGAATCGACCAAAAAGTTGGTTGCACAACCAAGCGTGGCCATAAACTAAGAAATTGTTGGCCAGTCCCGGCAGTAGCCTCATCCTATCCGCTGCCCAGTATACAGCCAGGCAAGACGATCCCTTTCTTGAAGTGGTGATATGCGATGGAGAAGTAAATCTGCCCCCACATGGTCGATGGTTAGCCCGGCAGCCGCCAGACGGACGATCCTATTTATTTCCGCACGCCAACTTGTCATCGGAGAGGCCCTTGGCACTCCAATCCTTGCTGCCCTCAACACACTCCTGCCGCACTTCACAAAATTCAGGGGCTGCCTTGTCTTGGATCCAGCACCAGTCTCCTCTCCATTCATCCCATCTCTCGCGAAGATCCACCGGGAGATAATTCTTCATCGACCGTGGTATCCAACTGATAATCCCGGAGCAGTTAACTCTGCTCTCCACCCGCGGAATGAAGTTGTGTCGGAATAAATCCACATTGGGCTTCACCCCGACAAAATGCTCACACAAATGCGAGAAGGTGGCCATGGTATTTGGCGTGAAGTTGAGAAGGTGGAAACCATAGATATTCATGATGGACTCAAAGAACTCAGAGAAGGAAGAGCACAGACCGCAGATGAAATACGCGGCAAAGAACCGATAAGAATCAAGGGGATTCACCTCGCCCGCTGGGTAGACTGTGGGCGCTCGATGCCCCTTCTCAACGGGCCGCCCCCACAGGTACCCGTACTTCGCCTGAAGGACGGGGCTGCTCAGGTTGGACGGAACGAAGACAACGTCCTCGCTCCGCTTCTTGTTCAACTCCTCCGACCTTCTGCTCCCCTTGGCAGTGTGCTCCTTCCCCAGGGTCTTCGACTTCCTCGCGGTTTTCTTCCCCATTGCTGTAGTAGCGTAGAGAGGGAGGAACTCGTTGGGTGGCAGCGGAAGGAGAAGCGAGATGGGGAACTATTGCTTGGCTTTGAGAGGAAGAAAATGGAGGAGCAGGGCGAGAAGACGGACATGCTGTTCCGGTTTTTCCTGCTCTTAAGAGAGGGGAAGGTGGCATAGAAGCGCGACACTTCAGAAAGTTGCTGTTTTACCTTAACTGCAACAGTCCCACAACACCACAACGCATAGTAATTGCGCAAGTGGCCGTTGGACTCGACTGGCCATGAAATGAAGCCCCGCACATCCCCTCCGTCCGACATGTGTCCGTGCACTTTTGGGACCTAACCCAACGTGCCACGCGTCACGGTTGGCTCAGGTCCGGGGGCTTATGTTGGGGAAAATGTACAGGGGCATACATTTTCCCCTGACTCATGCACGGACAGGCCAGGACCAAGCCAAAGAAGCAAGATATTGACAAGAGAAGGGCCTCCCTCACTGGGCAGGCGAGCCCAGCAAGGGGCCATGCCACCAAGTGAAGCAAGCAACCAAGACTCCCCGGCAGCACCTGTCGGGGCTTGCGGGGCCTGAACCACCCCGCTAAGCACGCAAGTATGACCCACGTCGTCAATCAGTGTGGTGTCAAGCCGCAAGGTGATTAAGTGGCATCATTTGCCACATGACAGCCAACTCCTACAGAAGAAACCCACAGGTGAAACCCGTCTAGCGAGGTGTCAAGAGAACATGCGCGGAGCTTGCAAGCTAAGCCCTAGGGGCCTTGCCGGGCAACTAGTGATGTGACACTGAGTGGTGCATTTAATGCACCCTACCAGCCCGCAGCGTTAGGTATGATAGCACTATTTGCTATCATATAAGTGGGTAATGACTGTTTTGCCACTATGGTGAACCCATAATCAATAAAAGGAGGCCCAATTGCAGTCATAGGAGGTGGTTAGAGGATTGTAAACTGGTCAAGACCCAAGCCATCATACGCTTATGGTCACCGTAGCCTTGGGGCATGCCTTGCCGGGCAAGTGTACCACACACCACCACGCTCATTTCCACCATCAATCCATCAAAGCTGGAGTTGGGTCTTACACCTCGCGGCGGCCCAAACCTGGGTAAATTGCTGGTGTGCTCTCTGTCGTGCTACCGCGTGTTGTTCTGCTCTTTGTGCAACACGACATCCCCCTCCAAAGTAGCAAGGGGCCGCCCAGTCCCATAGGTGGCCGCAGATATCCCACGACAAACGGTAGCTAAGGCGGCATGGGGAAGTGGAGGCGCCCATATCTCATCAATCGCCATGCGTCGACCGAGGCCGCAGGCGGTTGAGGCTCGCGGCGCTCCGCACTTGCCCCTTGGCGTCGCCCCGAAGCCAAGCTCGAGCGCGCCTTGGGCCCTGGGGCTAATATCAATGTCCTGGGAACAGGGGTACCCAAACTTTCCTACCTGCGGCCCACGGCATGGCTACGTCAGCGGCCCGGTAGGGCCCAGTTTCAGCAGCAATGACTGAAGACCCTCGCGAGGGACCAATCCTCTCGAGGAAGACGACACCAATACCTCCCTGGGGGCGGCCTCACTAGGCTGCCCCCCGAGGAGCAGAGATATCAAGGCAAGGTACACCTCGCAAGGTTCACATGACGTGTGCCATGCCGACCAAGGGCAGGCGGGTGCCAGCGGGCGCAGTGTACCAGTTTCTTTTGTGGTGCCAGGGAGGCAAGCATAGGCGCGGAGTCCTTAGGAATCAGGCAGAGGTTTCCATATTGGTGCAACAAGACCAAGACTGCTAGGACGACAGAATGGAGGTCATCGCCGAGCCCACCATAGCGTCACCACGAGAGCCTTTGCAGGCGAAGACTACTTTTGTCAGGATAACTTGTACTAGTTGTCTCCCTTCGAATTTAGCCGTTGTGGGATCCCTTCCCGCGAACATTTGGGAAGAGGACCAAGGCCACTATAAATAGGACTTAGCCACCACCAGGCAGGGGGATCAGATCATTTAGGGCATCCTCACACCCACCAGCTCACTGAGCTCAAGAACACCTCACCTCCTGAGGCTGTTCAACCACGGTACTAGTTCATCCTTAGCCCCTTAAGGCAATCCACCACAAAGCTAGAGTAGGGTATTACACTGCAAGGTGGCCCGAACCAGGATAAACTGCCGTCTCACTTGTCCCTTGGCTTCGTCGAGCTAGGCTGTGGAATCATTGGGCCAAAAGGTTGGGGAGAAGGAGTTCTTCGTACGCAACCTAGCATTCGAACCTCTCAAGGGTCTGCAGAGCCTGGAATCCTACACATGGGTATTTAGGTGCCCACGACGTATGAATGCTACTCGAAGGCGGTTGAGACTAGCATCTTGGTGAAGTTACAAACCTACCCCGGTTTGGGCCCTTGGACATCGGGCTGATAGGCTACATGGGCCAGAGTCACGACAATAATTTCCTACCACCAAACATTGGTCTCGCGCGGTATCGGGTGACCAGAGGCTTATTTGGTGCTTCGTTCAATTTTTGGGAGCAGAAGCATTAATGTTTTCGGTTCTCTTGAATTGAACTTTCAGGATTTTTCAAACTTCACAAATCTTGAATCTTTAAAATCCTAAAACTACGATTATTTTGGAATGGAGGGGGTACATTTGAATATACATTGTACATGAGTATATATTAAGAAATATGCAACTCGCCTCAGTTCTTGCATGGTTCCAGATATAATCTCCTTGGTTCCAAAAAAATAGTTAGGCATGCGTATGAATATATAGCATGTTCAAATGCACAACAAAGATTGATGCCCCCTTTTAGATCTGATTTACAAATGCCATTATCTAGGATTCAAATAGATGAATGCACTTCCTATGAATTCGAATCTTCGAAACCCCCTTTATGTTGAATTCAACATGTATTCTATTTCATAGCTAGCAATTTGGAATGTATCCATGTAAGTGACAAATTGTATAAAGTGCTCCACACTAACAACATGGAGTGCACTAATTAATGTTTATATATGAACTGTAAAAGCAGTGCATTGTCTGGATTTCAAACCACTCGCACTCTATGGACCGATAATTTGAAATAAGTAGATGCACATGCTAGAATTCAATAGAGTATGGGTGTTTGATAGGCCGATGTTCGTTCATACGCAAATTGCAAAATTCATGATCTCATCAAAAAATAATAATGCCATTTATATTTTAATTTAATGCATAGAACCGCCTTTTACACGTAGATGCACTATGCCTCGGCCCCTTCTCACACACGCGCTATATATCTCTCTATGTAACGCATAAGTGCACACAGTTTATATACATCGACATTTCTCTCTCACACATGCTCACATTCTCTGCCGAGGTAACGGGGTGTCTCACGCACACACTCCCTATATATCTCCCTCTCTTTGTGACTACTATGTACCATTCTTTTCACTAATCTCAGTTGGGAAACACTATTTCTCTCACATGCATATATACACATGCACGGTCTCTACTAGCCCTCTATAGGTACATATATATGCCTACGTGTCTCCCGCACGCACATTGTCTTTAGGCCTCTCTCGCACACATGCCCCCCCACACCTCTCTCTTAGTAGTTGGCGGATATTCTTCCATCAGATCATTCGGTAGGATATCCCTGACTATTAGGCTGGATGGTAATACGAGGCAAAGTTTTACCCGAGTCCGGGCCCTTAAAGTTGAGGAAAAAGCCAACTTCTGGTACTGTATATTTGTGATAGTGGTGTGTACACAGTACACGTGAATACCAAGCATTGTGCGCGCGTGTATACTATCAACGAACTAGCCCCCGGGCTTATATAACATACTCGGGGCATAGGGTTACAAATCATATATAATCGGCTTATCATCAGTGGGGATAGAGTCCTCCACGACCTGGTAGCTTCGTCTTGTACGCCGACTACTCCACATGGGTCTTCGTATAATGTGTCTCGGTCCAACCTATGTGGCGTAGGATGGAACCGGCCCATGAGTCCTCACGTTGACCCACCACAACTAGAAATGATGTGCCCACCCACCCCACACACAAATCAGCCACTAAGAAAATAAGCATATACAATTGTACAGTGTTATCCATGAAAGTTAATTGCATGGTGCATCCAATAATATCTATTATGCATTGTGAATGTTTGTATTTTCTCCTAAAATATTAGTCATGGGGAAGACAAACGAAGGGCATATCTCTCCTTGTCTCCACCGGACACCCCCTCTTTCTACATCACTTTCATGTACGCACACAAACTATCTCTCGACCCTCTGAAAGTATGCATGCCCCTGACACATTCATGCGTGACGGTCACTATATTTCAAGCGAAAGCACTATATGGTCACTGGACTTCAGAATATGCTCATTACGGTCACCATATACATTCTCGTGGTGACCATATGGTATCTAGCTCACAATACGTCTCCGTATTTTGTTGATGACACTGACGAACATTGTATTTTATGCATGCTCAGTATTTTGTTGACGACACATACAGTCATTGTATTTGAAGCGAAAGCACGATATGGTCACTGGACTTTAGAAAAAGCTCATCATGGTCACCATATACATTTTGTGGTCCTAAACAACCTATGGTTGGATGGTTAGGAGGACAGTGGTTTCCCCAGCCCACTAGGATTAAAGTCCTGGTTCTCGCATTTATCCTGGATTAATTTCAGTATTTTTCGGTGATGTGCGTTCAGTGGGGGGAGACGTTCCCCTCTACTACGACGCACCTATGGTGACTTCGTAAAATCTCAAGATCATATGCTGGCTCACTCTCTCGAAGGTGCTCATAGGGGTAGGGTTTGCGTGAGCACGCTTATAGCGGTGGGTGTTTGCGCGTATATATGAGTGCTTGCCTCTGTACCGTTAAAAAAATACACGTGTCGGGAACCTAATTCCAAGTCACATCGATCTAGCCGGTAACACCTCATATCACTTTGCGGCCTCACGCACGGTATTCCCATGAGTGTCGCCTTACCATGGCTCGAGACCGTTTGCGCCTTTTGGCTCACATATATGATAGTGTCGCTAGCATCCATATGACAGAGAATCCGGCCCGACATGGCTAGTCGTGAACCCAAAGCGGCACTAACCCATGGGGACAGGCATACATGAATCAACTTTGAGCATGTCGGTCAACAGCGAGTGAATCCGGGCTGTAGCACTGGGCTAACAGGCCTCCGGTAACCCGGGCTGTAGCAGGCTAGGCAGGACTCTGGATGTCACCGCGTGACATTTCCTCGAAGGGACAGACACAGGAACAAAGTGAAACACATGCCGGCCAGTCAAGTGTCCTGAGCAGTAGTGCTGGGCTAGCAGGACTCCGGTGAACCAGGCTGTAGCGGACTACTATGGCTCAAGGAAGCACTAGACTACATTTCCCCATAAGAGAGGCTGCCAAGGATAAACAACTAGATTGTCGGATCCCACACATACCAAGAATTTCAATCATACACACAATATGCCCGATATGTGCAAATACAACATGGCATCACAACATAACTCTATGACTCAAGTATTTATTCATTAGGCTCCGAGGAGCGAGATATTACAAACATGGGTCTCATGACCTAACATTCAGAGCATACAAGTCAAAGCACATGCGGAAGCTTAACATGTCTGAGTACAGACATCTACAAATGAAAAAAAGCTGAGAAGCCTGACTATCTACCAGATCTTGCCGAGGGCACAAGATCGTAGCTGAGGTAACAAGCTAAACATCGAAGTCCACGCGGAACTACTAGTGAGACTGACGTCTCTCTGCAAAAACATAAAATAGACAAACGTGAGTACAAATGTACCCAGCAAGACTTACATCAGAACTATCTACATATGCATCGGTATCAACAAGGGGGTGGTGGAGTTTAACTGCAGCAAGCCAGCTTTGACTCGGTGGCTATCCTGAACTACGATTGCAAGTAACTCTTTTGAGGTGCCGCACACGTGTCCACATATTCACCATATCAATACACCACTATGGATCCGCTCCCGCCTCCCTAAGAGAACGCCATCCATAGCACTCACGCTTATCTTGCGCATTTTAGAGTATCCACTTTCACTTGTCTATGAACTATGCAAGGGGTCCAAGTTTCCATATCTGAGGAATCCGGCTATTCGAATAGATGATGATAACCCTGAAGGGGTGTACTTCTTCACACACGCTCTCACCACTTACCACCATGTACATGTCGTGTATCTCGGCAACCTTCAAGCGGAAGCCTGGCAAGGGAGTCGGCCACGACTTGACTAACCAACAAGTCTCTAGTCCAGGTTTATCGCCTATTCGGGTTCCATCTGCAAGGAGATCCAGCCGGGGTGTCGCTCACGGCCCCAAACGATGTGAGCAGGGTTCCCGAGCCCACCATCCGGGTTCCACTTGGTACACCGTGCCACTGTGCCTAGTATGTCCCAAGCCCACCTTTACCGGGTGCCACTTGGTAGACTACTAACACTACCTACAAACACCAGAAACTAGTTGCAACTCCTGGACAGAGATCGAGTTGATTAATAAGTCGAGAGAGCTTGGAGCGCCCGCAGCCCAATATGTGGTAGTAACTGTTCATGGATCACAAACACAGAACTCAGTTCCTGAGGACGGCTGCAATGCGACAACCCACCATGTACTCCTACGTGGCCTCGCACCGCTACCTTTACCAAATCGTGTTCACACACTTATCTCACACACCGTAGGACATGTTCAACACCATTCCAATTCATCCCCGATGAATCAGGCCTGACTCAACTCTAAGCAGTAGTAGGCATGACAAACAAGCTTGAATGAGTAGGCACATCAGGGCTCAAACAATTCCTACTCATGCTAGCGTGTTTCATCTATTTACTGTGGCAAAGACAAGTCATGCAGAGGAAAGGGGTTCAACTACCGCAACATGTAACAGTTGAATCGTTGTTGTCCTAATGCAGTAAAAGAGAGCAGGAGCGAGAGAGTGGGATTGTATCGGAATGAACTAGGGGGTTTTGCTTGCCTGGCACTTCTGAAGATAATATAGTTCTTCATCGGTGTCATCGAATTCATTGCTGGATCAACGTCTACTGAGGGGGGACAAACACCGGCAACTAAGAAAGAACACAATCAACACATGACGATATGCAACAATATGATGCATGCTATGACATGGCAATATGAATGTGTTTTGAGCTAATGCATCTAGCTATGATTTAAATGAAGTTGGTTTGAATACATGACTCAAATTCCAACTCCATATATGATTATTTAAATGCCCTTTATTTGTTTTGTCCAAAACAGAGGACAAACATTGTTCAAACATGCATGAAAATGGTACAGATGGATTCCTTGAATTTTTCTGATCATTTTTCATATATAAAATATTTCATTTGGAGTTACGGTTGAATTTCTATGATTTTTAGAAGTTTAAATTGTTTTCTGGAATTTCCTATAATATTTTAAATCCAAAAATTCCTTTACTGCATCAGCACTACATCACCGTGACGTCAGCTGGTCAACGGGGCGGTCCAGGTCAAACTGACCAGTGGGCCCCATGTGTCAGTAACTAAACTAAACTAACTAGATTGAGTTAACACTAATCTAGGTTAGTTAGCAGGGCTGGGCCCACAAGTCATTGACCCAGTGGTCGACTAGGTTAGTGTTAATCCGGTGGTTGGCCGGAGTTACGTCGCCGGCGACGAGCCGAGACGGCGGACGAGCCCGGGATCACTCCTCCGACGACCAAAACAGCGGCGGGGACTACCTACGCGAAGCCTGGGTCCTTGCGCATCCAACGGAGCAAACAGGGCGAGCTGGGGTGGCCGTAATCCTCGCCGGCGTCGAGCTCAGCGGCTGCCGGACCTCAGGCGTTGGCGGAAACAGCGCTACGGTGCCTTGTTCGCACCGTGGTTGGGCTCGTTCAAGAGCCCAGACCAGCGCGCATCAGGCAGTGGTGCTAGCCGGGCCTGGGGTGGCCGGAGGCGTCAGCGAGGAGCTCGGTCGCGGCGGCCGGAGCCCGGGTGAGGCGCGAGCGGTAGCTACGGCGTGCGTGCGGGAGAGCTGAAGTGCTGGTGTGTGCGTCCGCGATGCGGCGAGGGCGATGGACACGCCTGGTGGACCAAATGGTCGCCGGAGGCACGTCGGTGGCGAGCACAGGAGGCGGCGCGTTCGGGCGCAAGCGACGTGGTAGCTACGGCGTGCAAACGAGGCAAAGAGAGGGGGGGTTCGGAACAGGAGCTCACGGTGAGCACGAAGAGGGCTCGGCTTGCTCGGGGATGTCCTGTTGTCGGCGAATCAACGACGGCGGTGGTCGGATGCAGAGGACGAGGACGACGGCGAAGTCGGTGTTGCGGCGCATCTGGTGAAGCGTGGCCTGGCGGAGACGACGAGCAGGTCATGGAGGAGCTTCCAGAGAGGGAGAAGGGGCGCGGGGACAGCGGTGGCTACGGAAACGGCGGCGGTGCGCTCATGGCCGGCTTGGTCATGAGGAGGAACGAGAGGGAGGCGAGGGGGAAAGTGAACGAGGGGGGTCAGCAGGATCCAGGAGGCCATGCGGAGTGTGCCTGCGTCGTTGCGCTGGTGAGGGAGGGCCAGGCAGGCAGCTGCGTGCCGGCGTGTGCGAGCGCCATGCGTTGCTTCCCCTCTGCCTTCTAGCGAGAGGAGGAAGACAACTGGCAGGGGAGGTGGAGGTGGTGGGCTGGGCCGCCAGGTGGGCTGGCCAGCTGGGCTGCGACAGGTAAGCCAGGTAACTCTCTCTCTCTTTTATTTCTGTTTTTCTATTTTCTGTAATTATGTTTGGCTTTATTAAAAATGCTAGAGCATTTCCAAAAATCACGCAGCTGACTGTGGCCACTGTTTGGAATATTTCCAACAGTAAACATTTCAGTTTGTGATTATTTGGGCATTTAATATATTTTATAGGATTTAAATGCCCAAATGCAAATACTATAGATTTAATTCAGTGACCCCCAATGGACCTAGAAAAATGTGCAATAGTTTTGGCAGAGGTTCAAGACCAATCCAAAGATGATGAACTTTTCTAAAGAGCATTCTGGGTTCTTGAAAATGTTTTTAAGTTGAACCTATTTGATTTAATTTTGGTGCTAGGGTTTGTCATCCCCATTTCAACTTTAATTGAAAAATAAACATGATGCATGGATGCTTTAAGGCAACTAATGGCAAGCAAATTCTAGGGCTGTGACAACACGCCATCATTATACGGTCACTAGCTCACCCATACAACCCAGTATTTTGTGGATGACACGATCAATGGACCAGTCAAACGTTCCACGCGGCGCAACTAGTGCTGCACCATCAGCGCGCGTAACCATTGGGCCCACCTGTCAACGCGTATATGAAAGAAATAAATGGTAGTTTGAGTCTGTACTGTGTTAATAAAATACATTTTATGGTGATCATACGGCCACTGGCTCACCATACAGCTCCGTAATTTGTTGATGACACGATCAATTGTCTAGTCAAATAGTCCACATTCAGCAACGCACATAACCATAGGGCCCATCCGTCAACGCGTATATGAAAGACAAAAATGGTAATAAATTAGTAGTCGGTGGGGATTCGAAGTTGTGAGACCTCTGGTTGGCAACCTGCGCCCCTAACCACAGCAGAAAAGGATCACCTTGTGATGATACTCATTAGATTAAAATATAAACAGCCGGCGCGGGTGGGGGGCTAGAGGGATGGCCGGGGCGGTGGCGGACCGGCGGTGGGGAGTGGATTTGGGGAGGGCGAGGCGGTGCGGAAGCACCGTCGGCTGCGGGCGCCGGGGGCCGGCGGTTCGACCGGTGGTGGCTGGCGTCTCAGGGGGGGTGGAGGTTGAAGATGAATTGCAGGCCCTTGATTTCGTATCCAACGACTGTAAAATTGACTGACCAGAGATGAAAAAGTCAGTCGACTGACGTGTAGTCTCACCACGCACGTACACATGCATGCATGCAACACCCGCACGAACACATGCACACATGCATGCAACACTGAAACGTACACATGCACGCACGCAATAGTCGCATGCCTTCATGCACACATCACACGATGCAAGACACGCGCTCAACCTATACGTGCATGGACCCTTTGTTAAGGACATGTATTGTTACGGGTATTAATCAATCTTATATGTGATAAGCAGCACATTGATGTTTCCAGCGGTCTTTATGAATTACAACGTATCGAACAAGCAATCAACGTATATATGAAAATTTTAAAATTCTCTTACATCATATAGTAGGCTTGTCTACATGAAATAGATGACGTCACACTTAATGAACAATCATCGGTTTTATGAAATGCCCGGTTATGACCGCCCAGGCCCAACAAAAGCTCCTCTGCCATGCGCTGCCTGTGTTGGGTCACTAGCATGCAGGCCAGGTACCCTACGATCCCACACGTTAGTGGAAAAAGGCGTGGTGTCATACGTCAGAGTCGAGAGCACCGCTCGCTGCATGCTCGGTTGAACACACCTCCTTGCCGCATTCAAATGCCTCCATGAAACCCGTGTGGAAGCTGAGAAACCCACTCTGGACACACGTCTATTCATGACCGGGCCAGCATTAAATGGAACTCCGTCCGAGCTCCTCCCATCCGCCGTCTATTTAATCTCCTATTGAAACAAGGCCAGACGCCGCCAAGAATCGCACACCTCCGCCGCTCCCCTATCTCCTCCTTCACAATTTTCTCCACTCTTACAATGGCTTATGAAGAGTAGTTATCTGGCATCCAAGCTGGCTGGGTGGTCCATCGAGCCCGCCGGATACGAGCTATGCAGCTCGCTGATCCACCTTCCTCCTGTCGCCCGATGGAGCCAGTTGCCGCCCCAAGCTGGCGCGTGGTTCAGCAACTCACCGCTCCAGGCTAGCTCGACGAGGAGCTGTGAGCGGCTCCACGCCGGCACGATGGGGAGCACGGGCGTCGACGCTGCCGTCCACGCCGCCGCCTCGTACCGCGCCTCCCGTGTCTGCGACCGCGTCTCCTGTTTCGGTGACCGAGACTCCCATGCCAGCGGCCGCGCCATGCAAGCAGAGACAAAAGCTGGGTGCACAGAGAGCGATGAGTTGGTGGCCAGCGCCTCCGTGTCCGCCGCCGTCATCAAGGAGAAGTAGAACACGGGAGGTGAGGGAGTCCTGGACAAAGGGGTCCTCGGGCGTCCGGCCTGTTGGACATGGGCCAGACTGATGGGCTATGAAGATACAAGACCGAAGACTCTCACCCGTTTCCGGATAGGACTCTCCTTGGCGTGGATGGCAAGCTTGGCGTTTGGATATGAAGATTCCTTTCTCTGTAACCGACTTTGTACAACCCTAGTCCCCTCTGATATCTATATAAATCAGAGGATTTAGTCCGTAGAGGCAATCATAACCGTATAGGCTAGACTTCTAGGGGTTTAGCCATTACGATCTCATGATAGATCAACTCTTGTAACCCCCATACTTATCAATATTAATCAAGCAGGACGTAGGGTATTACCTCTATCAAGAGGGCCCGAACCTGGGTAAAACTTCGTGTCCCTTGTCTCCTGTTACCATCAACCTCAAACACACAATTCGGGACACCCTACCCGAGAGCCGCTGGTTCTGACACCAACAGGAGGCCGCCGCCGCTTGGGTCCCATGAAGGCCACCGCGGAGGCGACACCGGCGTACACAGCAGGTGTCTTGCCGGATCCTTTTGTTGCGAGGACCTTCGTCGACCCCTCATGGCACCACGGAAGCGGAGAAGCCCCCTTCCACCTCCATCTTAGGAATTAGCCAACGATGTCAGTTGGGTAGTGTGGAAGGGAGCCATCCTTTACGCTGAAGCATATACCTTTGGGGCTCCCGGCAGTCCGGTGATCGTGCTGCCGAACATGAGGAACACAAATGGATCAGCGGGTGACCATTTAGGCCAGGTATTATTATACCTGTGTTGTCGAGAACTAGCACGACATAGTTGATTTGAATGTAATGAAATCTGCCATGTTTGTATGAAAATCCGGTATTTTATATGAATTTCGTCATTGTTTATATGAAATATCGCCGTGTTTGCATGAATTTTGTCCGGTTGGTTGAGTTGCTGTCAGAAAATGTGCAACTATGGTTGGATGGCGTAATTTGCGAGTCGCCAGTCGGTTTGCGGCTGGCTCGGGCGGCGTGGTGGGACAAAAAAAGCATAGATCGTGCGAGCTCATCTCCAATGCGCGCGCCGGATGATGCATGAGCACCCGAGCTATTCCTTGTTCATCGGTGGCAAAGGCACCGATGGACAAAAGGGTCACCAATATTTTGGCTACCCTGGGCAAGATCCAAACATCCCCGCCCAAGACATTCAAATCCTTCATTCGCCGTTAAATTTTGCCATGTGTTGTTTTCATGGATTAGCAAGATGCCCGTGGATTGCACGGAACATCAAGATACATTTTTTATGGAACATGTTTTGTGATTGACCAATGCAGGAGTAATCCCATGTGTAAAAACTAATGATATCTCGAGAATTTTATCGGAAAATGGTATCTCGAGAATTTCATAAAAAATGATATCTCGAGAAAGATGAGAGATAAGGTGAGGAGTGGGGCGTGGTGGTGACTGGTGGTCGGACTGGGTGGAGGCATGTGGATGGACGGGGCCGGCAGGCGGCAGCAGCCACCATGCTAGATTGTTCCAGAGACTTCATTTTTTAATTGATCGGCAATGAGGTTGTGCGGGATAAGGATGAATGAGGCAAGGCCTTATCTATAAATGTGGAGAGAGGTGTGGGTATCTTTTGTAAAATTGTCATAGTTGCATTCTATCCGCCAGATATAGACCGGACGGTCTATATTACAAGATGGCAGGCAC
This sequence comes from Triticum urartu, assembly GCF_003073215.2. Lineage (NCBI taxonomy): Eukaryota > Viridiplantae > Streptophyta > Magnoliopsida > Poales > Poaceae > Triticum > Triticum urartu. Next base: position 229,515,246 of record NC_053023.1, on the reverse strand, counting down.
ACCATCATCACCAACTCATTTTTTACAAGAGTAGAGAGTAGAGATATTTAACTGTGTGAATTTTTTTTGAATATGAAGGAATAATCGGTGTCCACAGTCTTCTACCGGGAGCCCAGGACACAGTTGGATGGCCTCATAGTAGTAGTAGTGTAGACTACTAGTAGTACTACTAGATAGTGAGTGTTTACTAATGTATCTACATACTAATTGCAACACATGCATGTGTTATCAATATAATGACCACGTATGGATTTGATGGTAAGATTTTTGTAAGTTGGTTGTCATATTATTGCTCTAACATGTAGTCAAATTTAGCCTCCAAAACACATTTTATACCCTATATGGATTGAGGGAGTACATGCATTGCCAAGGTTTCTCTTAATTCTTGCGTCCAACATTTCTATTGAAGCTTGAAATGTGAACATGTGAATGGGAGGGACTACTACAACCCTTCCAAAAGAACTGTAGTACTAATGGTATTGTACTCCCTCCGTTCACCATCTCACATGCTCAGTTTTTTCATTTGATAAGAGGCAAACCATGTGGGGCCTACCTTAGAGGCAAGTCTCTATACACTGGAGATGCTTTGTACTTTTGATGTGTCCCATCAACTCGCAGAATGAGGAGAAGCTTGCTTAGTACGCTGTCTCCCCCACCCACCAGCACGGTGGCTCATAGAGTCGTAGGACGGGGAGAAGCTTGCTTACAATGTCTACGCCCGCTCCCTCGCCCATGCGCGCGGTGGCTTGCAGGACGAGGAGAAAATTTTACTACTCCCTCCATTTACTCCTCGTCCCTACCTTGGTTAGAGAGATTATCATATTGTTTGAAATATGTCTTTTAGTAGTAGTAGGAGTAGTACAGTGGTACATAGGAGTAGTACTACAGCAATTTCCTTGGAGTCCATGGTGTAGCAAGCTACCCTAGGCTATGTTGCTACTCCCTCCTTTCCGGTTTATGGCTCAATTTCAAAATCTCTCCAACCAAGGTAGACGGTGAGTGGTGGAATTAATTTCATACTTTGCACAAGTAATTAGTACGCTCGTTTTTCTCAAGAACTTATGTTTGCCGATGCATTAATTACAACGAATGCATGCATGACCACTAAATTTCCATGAACTTCTACATGCATTGGTCAATTTTCTCTTGACACTGCTTGCATCGCATGATTTAATGCACCTCGAAATCCAAACATGTGATGGTACTACTAGTAGAATTGAGACTTATAAAACAGAAAAATGAATTTTTTAGATGAGCCCTATAAACCGAAAAGGAGGGAGTAGTAAGTAGTACTACCTCCATAGTGGGTACGAACTCCGTAAAATCAGATTTTCCGAAAACTAAGTTTCTCAACCTTTATTTGCTTGTTTCCCTTCCCACCTCGTTGCCTCGAACAGACTATGTCAAACTCCCCTTCCTGCCACACGGAAAAAGACCCACCCTCGCCTTTTTTTTGTCTGGGTTTGTATCAATGGATGGCACGAAGCAGCAAAAAACCAAGCCATGTCTTGTACTCCTCTGTCGATGCTCGCTTTCATGTATTATGCACTTCCACTCGCCGACATGTGGGACATATAGCAACTGGGTACACGTGTCATGCTCCAAATAACAGTGTAGAACAGCAGGGGGACGCTCCCAAGTCGTACCGCCCCAATAGTAGTAATGAGCAATGAGACATCAAATCACAATGTCACACCTTCCCAGACGGACAAAGCAACCATTATTTCACACTTCGCTGAATCCGGTTCGCCATCATCTCCTTCAAGAAAACCACGTATTGCTTTTTCCATTGGTCTGCCACAAGAGGGACGAGCATCGCCTTGGTACATCATGACACGTGGGATGGCATGACAGGCCATGCTCCCCCGCCCACCGCTCAATAAAATCACCTCATTTTTACTACTTCCTCCTTATCAGTTTGCAAGGCATGCACATTGTTCTAGGTTGAGAATTTAACTAGCTATATATGTGATGAACAATACATGTTTAGAAACTACATCCACTTAAGAATCCAATGATATACTTTTTGTGACATAGTAACTCATATTTAGTTAGTCAAATGGATGACCTAGAACTACGTGCATGCCCTATAAACCGAGACCGAGGTAGTAGTATCTTTTTAGATCAATATAGTCGGGATTAACCAAGGAGCAAAACCAAGTGGTAGGTTGCTCCTGTCGTGTTGGCATGGCAACTCAAGCAGGGTCAGTCCACACACGAAATGGCGACAAACTTAATAGGACCCCTTTGGCTGACATGTGGCTCATGCACCGTCTTGTTCTAGGTGCGATGCACCAAATTATAGTTCGGAGCAGCGGTTGAACTTGGAGGCATCCCGGTCGTAGCACCGCAGTAGTAGTAAATGAGCAATGAGGGGTCAAATCACAAAGCCCCACCTTTCCCGTAGTAAGTTGGACAGACGAAGCAACCATCATTTCACTCTAGGGCGCAAGAGCATAAAGAAAAGAGAAAACCAATGATGCGTGCTATAGCTACCTAGGGCACCCTAGGGTAGGAGCCTCCACTACAAATCCTTTTTTTGGAAGCGCCCCCACTAGAAATCCGCTTCTACCTCGTCCACTTGAAGAAACCGATGATGCGTCTGGCGGTAGGGTTTGTAGGAGTACTACGGCACGTGGGTCCACGGCGTAGTAAACGCGAGAGGGATTGAATTCGAGTCAACGCCTTAATATGTGTGGTCCGCTTGGTTTTACGGGAACATGGTAGCATTTTGGGTTTGGGGACCAGTGGAGATATACGTACAAAAAATTGTGCACGTAGCTTCTACCATAAGGCAATGATGGATGGGCCCTGCATTTTGATATACCTGCAACCGCATGAAATTTGCTACTCAAAATAATGCATAAAATTTCCTCCAAAAACATCTATAACCAATGGGAAGTGAATGTATGCTTAAAATGAAAATGTAATAAACCCTCCGTCTAGGTGTATAAGTCATCTTAGGTTTTGTTTGCTAGTTAATAGCATTGCATGCAATGAATTAACCACTTCATGTCATGTTTGAAAGTCTCAAGCCATTGAAAGCATGCATGACCCACATCTCTTATTGGTTGATATGTCACGAAATAAGAAATAAGGAGGGAGTTAATGTACCGTGCCTAAGTGTTTTGGGATTATTTGGTTTTTGGAACATGACTTACACACCTGGACGGAGGGAGTACAAAGAGAAAAAATGAATTGCAGTTAAAAGAACGAGACTTCTAACAAAAATGTGAATGTGAACTACATATGTGTGCACGTGACCAACACATATATTGTCAATGCAAAATGTAATGCAAGAAATAAGTTATGAGTAACATGCACGAATTGACGATGTGGTGCTTGCATGCATAGAGTACAAAAACTATGTGATTTATGACTTGCATGCATGACTTGTTCTTCTGCCATAGTTGCATGTCCGGGAAAAAAAAGCTACTAGTGGGTTGTACTAGCTATTTAGGAATAGAATATGTATACATGGAAGTTGTAGGGAAAGAGATGAATTGTATCTCAATTCCTATGCGTAGGGATTGGAAAAGAGATGTCATTTGGTTCACATCATAGGAACTTTTCTATTGAATCTAGAGATGACATGTATCTCAATTCCTATGAGGAGGGATTAGAAAAGGGATGTATTGGTTCACATCATAGGAACTTTTCTATTGAATATACGCAAATGTTTATTTTCCATTGAAATTGTGTGAGTATAGGAATCCATTCATATGAACCAAGTGGCTCTAAAGCTATAAAATGATATCATGTTTATTTTCCTTTGAAATGTGGAATATATGAATCTATTCCTATGAACCAATTGGCTCTAAAGGAAAAAATCCTATAAAAATCATATCATACAGAGTTCCTATGATATTCCTCCACACCAAAGGATGGTTGGTCATACGACAGTCTTTCTTTGTACACTCCTCCACCATCTTTATAGTTACCTATCGAAGATGAATGAAATGATATATACTAGGTATTCTATGTGTGCATTTTGGTACAAGAAAACTCGGTAAAAGTTTGCGAGGTTCGAATTTTCAATAAAGCTATATGCACTGCATTTTGGAATGGGGTGGGGAGCATACGGCAGTTGCTAACACTCACGTGGAAGATTTGTGTGTCGGAGGAGTGGCTGTTCTATTAAATGACATGGCAAAACTGACATTGTCGGATGCTGATCTAACAGTTCTTACGGCATTCATCAGGAAACGGCTTGTGGCGAACGTTTGTCAGATATGATTTACGGACACATGCATTGCATTGATACGTGCCCCTCTCTCTCATGCACACACGCACCCTCACGAGTCACGACTCTCCCGAGTCCTCTCGCACCCACCATCTATCTGTAGGTAGACGTCACACACATATGTGCTCTTCACACCCTAACCTTAGAACTTCTAAAAAACAAAAGACGTTGAGCACCTTTTATTTTAACTCACACAGCACACACTTATACTATTACTCTTGTGGCGAACGTTCTTTGGGGATAGTATATTGTACTCCCACGAAGCGCAGTAGTTCTCTCACACCCACACGTGGGTACACGTAGGAGCACATTTTTTTGAAGCTGGTACAACAAAATCACTCCACTATATATATAAGCAGGAGTCTCAGTGCTTGCTTTACTAGGGTTCCTCTCTTTCACTCTGTCATGCTCTCCAGATCTAAGAAAGACATAGGTGGCCACACTCTCTCTCTGCTCATCGCTGGTCACAAATCCGGCCGGACCACCTCGACCGGGGCAGGGGTGTAGGTGTATCGTTCACACTATCGTCAGCGGTGAGGGAGGAGACCAACGGCTGCCCACGTGTCCTGATCGGCGGTCGTGTTGTTCTCTCCGAGACAACACCGGCTCGAGAGGGCCTCCGACCCCTTCTTCCTCCCTGCGGTATTGTGGCCAAGATGCGACCTCCCGACGCCATATTTGCCACATGCCGACGACCCTCAGGTATATATTCCTTCGAAACCTGCCTTGCTCTACTGCCCCAGCTCCCCACGTAGCTGCGTGTGGGTCTTTTTCTACTTCCGTCTGCTGTTCTAAAGCCATCTAGACTTTTACTATCATTAGAGGTAAAGCTAATTCATATAGTCAAATCTAAGAGTTGGTTCAGACATGAAAGAAAGTGGGAAAGCTGTAGCATGAATGTAGGAATTGGTTCTATGAGAAAACGGGGGAAGGTAGTAGATACTGGCTACCCAACCTGTCTCTTGGTTGAAAAGGCGAAGAAAGCATGGTGGATGTCGAAGGGTCGGGGGAAGTGGACATGTCTCTTGGTCGAAAAAGGAAAGAAAGTGAGGGCTGTTGGGGGACACCGCAAATGAGAACGAGCAGGTCTAGATTTCCTGTGCTCACATAGGAAAATGTTGTCGAGGAGATAAAAAATGGGATCAATGTAGACATGGTGCCTGAGTGTTTGCCGCTCTCAGCAACCACATCTGCCTCACCACTTTATGCCCCTACTGTCCCTACGCCCATATCACTATCGTTAATGTAAAATCACATGAAGCATTAAGCAATGCCACCTAATGTCACTATTAATTAATGGTCTAGTGCCATTGATAAATTGAAGCAATGCCATCACCATTTTATGAAGTGCTTCCGTCATCCTTTATTTCCCATGAATTGTGTTTTTGCAGTTACATTTAAATCTCGCATCGCTAACATCGCTTCATCCCAGTGGAACTACAAAAATTTCATTGCACATTTACTGACCATGTGCTACTCTCATGACAGTAATACTAATGTTATTGTTCTGCATGTTAATCTAGTGGCAGTGTTGATGTGATGTGATGCTACTTACTTAAGGGCACTTTCATACTGTCAATGTAGTGTCAGTTATAACACAATTGATGTTGCTATTAATCATATGCCACTACAAATAACTATCAATATTTAAATAACCATATTTCATATTTGCGCAAACAGGGATGTCTGTCTCCATAGCATTTCTATCTGCGCAATCAAAAGTACACACCTCAGTTTTAGTAGAACTACACAAAATGAGATGGCTATTCCTAGCTGCCATCCTATAACCACCCGTCTTCCAGGTATTCCTGCATTGGTAGTAACTAGGTAGAATGACCAACAAACTCTAAAAGAAGCCGATTTGTACGTTTTACTTCCTGATTGTAGTGCAGGGACGGCGAAAACAACTGCATCCTAGTCCAGACTGCACTTTCTACCAGTTCATCCATGGAACGAGGACTAGATGGCACGGCTGCATGGAGGTTTTTGGGACAGGTGTGTGGACAAGAGGCATTGTGGTCCGCTTATTTCTGCAAATAGCGGTGCTTAAATTTAGTAGAATGCACAAGAATTTCAGATGGTCAGTACACTACGTGGTTTAGTTCAGCATTCCAGCTGAGGATACAATTATAATTGGTTATTCTGGAATGAGAGAACCTAACCCTGGATGGTGGCAACAAGAAAAACTAGAGTGAACTCTAGGAAATTAAAGTCTGCCTAGGGAGGCCCTTTGCTCAGAGACGCCTAACTTGATTTTTCCCGATTTGTAAACCTTCTCACAACTTTGTCTTTTTTTGTGAACTAGTATATGTTTGTTATGTTCTATGAATCATTGAGATGTATAAAATTGCTTAACTTATGCTTTTCAAGTTTTGTATGAAGCTAAGTTTAATGTGAGTGTTCCACATGAATGCTGGACTAGCGTGTGAACATTTGGAATTTACATTGGGGCCTCAGTTAACTGCATGAACCACTGTAACAAGATACGTAGTTGCTTATATGTCAGATAGAAAATTATTGATTGTTAGCTTGTTGATAGCCGACTTTTCTAGTGTTGAAGCAAGCTGAGCCAATGTGCCGTATTTTGCACCACTGCTTACAAGTCGGGTAGCACCAACAGTGTTTACAAGTACATAACCAGCCTTATGTACCCTATGGATATGTCGGTGCATAGTTCTTGAACGATTACTCTATTTCATCAAACACACACTGCTCGTATGATAAACTGTGAAAACTAGTGAGGAGGCATCTGTTTCGGCAACAATCATTATGGTTCTCACATGATTCACGTGCACACAAATGTAGCAACAGTTCCCATAGACGGATTCAAACAGAGTACTAGCCCGAGAGGGCTAGATAGTAGGCAAGGTTCGGATAATTAGACACAATACAAACTACTATTAAACACTTGCTGGGGGAACTTTTTCATGACTCGATCTAATTTGTAATGAACACAAGATAGACCTTGCCATGAAAATCATCCAGGATGTCCGGCAGCAGCTCAATCCTGTGAACCTTCCTGAAGATAACCTTGTGGCCTTGCCACTCATAAACTTGTTTGTGGAGGCATGCCACATCATCTTCCTACATAAGCTTGACAAGAACAGTATGCCTCACAAACGAAGGAGTAGCTTTGAACTTCTTGTGCTTCAGTAAGCCTTGGACAACACGCCTGACAATAGTAAGGCTGGAATAAATCTCGACATTGTTATAAGTGCAAATGGCTTCCAGGATCCAACAACCTAAGAACTCTGTTTTCCCGGTGCGTATATTCAGGTCATCTGCCTCATAGTGAGTGACATGTACAACCACACAATCCTTGTCTGCATTAGGGCTCTAATTGAAACATAAACAAATTCTGAATTACTTTCCAGTATAAGAAACACAAGTTATTTAAACCACTATGTAGAGTCAAAAGTATGCATGACAGGGAAGGTAGCATGGCATCGAAGCTAATAAAATTTTCCATTATTCATCACCACATACTTAGATGAAAAACCACAATTGAGATCGGCAAAGAAGAAAATCACCTTGGGCAGCTCAGCGGGGGGGGGGGGGGACACATCCTCGAAGGGGGCATTGACCATCTCAGTAGTGGCCATGAGCATATCTGGGGTCGGCTCGGTGGCTGCCTCCATCTTCTTGGAGCTCTCTGTCTCGTGGGGATCAGCCTGTCGCGTCTGCTCCAACATCGACAAATCTTTGCCTGGTTCTCCTTGGTCCATCATGAAACATACGAATACTTGGAGACCACTAAAAAGAAAACACAATCGCAATGACAATGAAACAAAAAAGAGAGTGAGGATCGGTTACTGCTTTGGAAAAGTTCTTTTTTTTCTCTGAATGAAAATATAGCAACATCACGAATCCGCTTACCTTCCCTTCATCGGGAGAGAAGAACAATGGCAGATGCGAGTTGGCTTTCTTGAAGACGGTGAGGGAGAAGGGGGTTAAGCGAAGAGTGAAATGATGGTTGCTTTGTCCGTCAAACTTATACTGCGGGGAGGGGTTTTTTTTATACGACAACTCATTACTGCCGCGCTGCGACTGGGGTGACTCTCCTCCTGCATACTGCCTTCTAATTTGGTGGATGGCATTTGGGCCCGCACGCTGCATGGCCCGCATGTCGGTGAGCAAAAGTAAAATGGCATTCTGCAGAGGGAGACGTTTCGATGACCTTGGAGGAGCCAGAAGCGGTAGTGTATCCACTGTACTAGTAGTAATTGTTTTTCTAGGTAGCTGTTGAGTGTCTCCACTGTACTAATAGTAATTGTTTCTCTCGACCCAAGACAAAATAGCCCATCCACCGTAGTATATAATAAAATCATTTCAAAATCCCATATATTTACTTAATGAGAGGCGCTACCTACACCCAACATGGACTATGCTTTGGTGCCTTAAGGCACCTGACATTGTGTTAATGACATGTGGGCCCAATAGGTGGCTAGCCCACATGTCAGCGACCCAAAGGCAGGTGCCTTTCAGGCACCAAAGCTGCGTCCACCTAGTACACCACCCCCCAAAACACATGGGTGCTCTTCTTCCTCCTCACTCCCACCCACCTCATGTCAGCTTGCTCCAATCGCTCCCCTTCTTCCTCACTACAATAGAAAATCCCCAGCTCCCCTTCTTCTTCACTCGCACTACAACTAGGCTTGTCATTTGTTACTCTGCTCAAATCCGTGAGCTTGACGCGATGCCCTCAAGGTACATTACAAAAAAAAGACACATCCGTGACATTTTGGGCCGAACGAAATTTTTTTTCTGTCATACTTATGACACTTCTATGACAATAATTGTGACAAAACACGGTATCATCATAGATGTGGTGGGGTCCTACTTCTATGACAAAAAATCATGACAGAAAATGGGCTTTTCGTCCTGGGCGGGCCGGAGACGTGACTGCATGACATTCTTTGGGCCGTCCATGACGGAAAAAACCGTGGTAGAAGCGAGGGCGAGGAAAATATCAAGGTGTTCCCGATTACGGTGGGTGGTCGGGGCCGATCGATGCACGTTTCTCTCGTACACGCACGCGTGTGGGTGTGAGGCGTTGGGCTCTAACTAAACCCAAGCAAGGCGTTGGGCTCTAACTGAACCCGAGCAATTTCACTGCAGGCAACGCGTTACTGAACCCGAGCGATCGATCGATGGCTGTTAACTGAACCCGATCGAGCGATTCCTTCGCTACTACTGCTAACTGAAGACGATCGATGCTGCCTCTGGATGAAGAGTGAGCGTTGCTGGGGTGTTTGGATGAACAGTTTCCCATAGGGGTGGATGAACAGGACCCCGTGGTGTTGCCTCTGGATGAACAGTGAGCATTGCTGGGGGATTTGGATGAACAGTCCCAATGGGGGTAGATGAATAGCACCCTGTGGTGTTGCCTCTGGATGAACAGGGCCCTTTTCGATCGAGCCGGTTGTGTAGCGACCAGACCTCAAATAGTCCGATCTTTGTGCATCAGTGTCATCCCTAGATCAGTAATGCTGACATGCATAGTACTTGAAGGATTTATAACAGAGTAGCAATCACACACTTATTACATCGAATGTCTCAAAAGAGAACTTATTACAATAAATATGGCTTAAGGCCATCTAATACGATAACAGCGAAAGGCTTGGAAGATAAATTGAGTCCATCAACTCCAATGGCATCACTGAGTGAAAGACCACGACCTAAGGCTCCTTACTCGTCGTCTAAAAAGTCTACAACATGATACGTTGCAGCTCGAAAACGGGTCAACACATGGAATATGCTGGCAATGTAACACAAGAGAGTAATGAATATAATAATGCTATCACTACATGCATATATGGCTGGTGGAGGCTGTATGGTTAATAAGTTTTGCGAAAAGCCAATTTTTCACTACAACAAAGGAATATCTTTTATTTAACTATCATGGTGGTTGTTAAACATTGAGAATGGTAAACCCCATCTCAATCCCAAATGAAAATAATTAACAATAACCCAATCAAATTTTATAATTAAGAGTGTTGAGATCCACATGATAATCCACGAACTAGATACTCAAGATGTCCATAACCGGAGACACAGCTAACCATGATTAGTTTGTACCCCGGGATTTCCAAAAAATACAGGCAATCACTGGATTTCCCCAGGTGCCTCAATCCACCCAGATGTGTATTAAAGTTGCCACCTTAAGTTAACCATTAATTAAAAATACTCAAATCTGTCATGAAAACGCTCAAACCCAATCCACGTTTACGAGCATAGCATAGCAATATAAGCAACATAGAAGTAACTCCCAAATGTTTGATAATAAACAAGTGAATAGGTACTACCACAACTACTACCCAACCCACAATTTAATTCTGATCCTAACCATGCAATTGTTTGAGGGGTGATCTAATGCAATAAAACTGGGTAGTAAAGAGGTATGATCAAAGTGTTACTTGCCTTGCTGATGATCCGCGAAACCTAGAGACTCATAGTAGCACGCTTTGCACTCTGGGTACTCTATCGCAAACAAACAAGCATACAATAAGCAATCAAGCAGTGGCACGGGTAAAACTCAAATAAGAGATCTAACCAGAAAGTTCAACTTAAGAACTCTGGTTTGCAAAAAGAATCAAATCGAACGAAGCAACAAAACTCAAACGGCGAAAGAAACAAGCTTCCTTTACTAATCTGGTCTAAAGTCAAATTTTATAGTAGCAAAAACTTGTTTAAGTTGGTTAAACCGAAACAGGGCTTCGAGACGAAACTCTAGGCGCTTGAAATGCCCGATTCCGATAAACGAGCGAAAAGACAAACTAAAACGAAAATCGGATCATAAATCACGATCAAAAATAACCGCGGAAAATCCGAGAAGAAGAAAAATGGACGAACAGGCTAATGGACGAACGTTCAATATCTGTGGCTAATGGACGAAAACCGTTCATTAAAACAAACGTACAAACGAACGTCTGCTAAATAACTAAACCGAAAAGAGAAACCGAACCGAAACTAAAAAAACGGATCTAGGGTTTCGGAGAAAAAATCGATCAGTTTCTTGCGAAAACCAAGGACGGCGGCGGCTACCTCCGGCGGGTCGGGTGAGACGGCGGCGGCGGTGCGGCTCCGATGCGGTGGCGCGACTAGCGGGGCGGCGGCATGCGGCGGCTAGCGGCAGCGGGGCGGCAACGGCGCGCAACGACGGCAGCGGCGGCGGGTTAGGGTTTGGGTGGCGGGGCTGGTGGGCTTCTCCGGTGGCTGGGCCTTGGGGCGGCTCGGGGCCGCGGCTTATAAAGCCCCCCGGGCGGAGTCCTGCTCGGGTACGGCCCGGAGTCGGTTTCCTCTTTAAAAAATTAATTTCAACGTGCAGAAAGAGAAAGAAAAAGAGTACTAAACAGACTCCAAAAATCCCGAAATAAATTTTCCCCGTCCTCTAAAAATAGGCCGGCCAAGGTGAACATTTATTTGGGCCTAAAATGCAATTGTGTAAAACACATATTTTTCCTAATTCAAACAAAATAGCGATAAAACTCCGAATAAAATTCTTATTTCATTTTAACATTAAATCTCCGATATTTCTTTATTTTCGAGGAAGTCATTTTATCCTCTCTTTTATTTTTATAAAAGAAATATTCAAGAGAAAATAATTAAAATCAAACGATCCCTTTATTTCAAAATTTGAGAAAAAACTCGAATATGAAAATAATGAAATCCCCAACTCTCTCCGTGGGTCCTTGAGTTGCGTAGAATTTCAAGGATCAAACCAAAATGCAATAAAATATGATATGCAATGATGATCTAATGTATAACATTACAAATTGAAAATTTGGGACGTTACAAACCTACCCCCCTTAAGATGAAACTCGCCCTCGAGATTCGGGTTGGCTAAGAAATAGGTGAGAGTGATCCTTCCGTAGGTCTCCCTCTCGTTCCCTGGTGGCTTCATCCTCGGTATGGTGGCTGCACTGAACCTTGCAAAATTCAATAACCTTGCTGCGTGTAACTCGGCTGGGAAACTCGAGAATTCTGACTGGCTTCTCCTCGTAGGTCAAATCGCTATCCAACAATATCGCTTCCAGTGGCACTGTATCTCTGAGTGGAATATCAGCCATCTCTGCGTGGCACTTCTTCAACTGAGAAACGTGGAACACATCATGAACTCCTGACAATCCTTCGGGTAATTCCAACTTGTAAGCAACCTCTCCCATGCATTCCAAACTTTGTATGGTCCCACAAAACATGGTGCTAACTTTCCCTTAACTCCAAAGCGCTTCACTCCTCGAAGTGGGGATACACGAAGATACACTCTGTCTCCAACTTCGTAAACTGTCTCCTTGCATTTTGAATCCGCATAAGTCTTCTTCCTGGACTGGGCTACCTTGAGTCTATCGCGGATCAGCTTAACCTTCTCTTCAGACTCATTAATCAAATCTGGTCCAAACAACTGTCGGTCTCCAACTTCGTCCCACAACAACGGTGTTCTGCACCTCCTTCCGTACAATGCTTTGAAAGGGGCCATTTTCAAACTGGCTTCATAGATGTTGTTGTATGAGAACTCTGTGTAAGGTAAATTTTCGTCCCAACTAGATCCGCAATCTAGTGCACAAGATTTCAACATGTCCTCTAGAATCTGATTGACTCTCTCAGTCTGGCCATCTGTTTGCGGGTGAAAAGCTGTACTGAACTCTAGCCTGGTTCCCAAAGTTTCATGTTACTGATTTCAAAACTTTGAGGTAAACTGGGTTCCTCTATCTGATACAATGGTCCTCGGAACTCCATGTAGACATACGATCCTGGTCATGTATATCTTTGCCAACTTAGCACTGGTGTAAGTGGTCTTCACTCGGATGAAATGAGCTACTTTCATCAAACGATCGACTACTACACATATTGATTCATAGCCTGAACGAGTCCTGGGTAATCCCGTGATAAAGTCCATGCCTAGTTTATCCCACTTCCATTCGGGTATCGACAATGGTTGTAGCAACCCTGCTGGCTTCTGATGCTCTGCCTTCACTCTCTGACATACATCACAAACTGCTACATACTCTGCAATATCCTTCTTCATTCCGGTCCACCCGAAACTATCCTTCAAATCCAGATACATCTTGGTATTTCCTAGGTGAATAGAATATGGAGAATCATGGGCCTCTTGCAGAGTTAACTTCCTGATCTCCTGATCAGTTGGCACATATACGTGGTCCTCAAACCATAAGATATCGTGCTCATCCTCATGAAATCCTTTAGTCTTTCCTTTGCTCATTCTTTCCTTTATTTCGGCAATCTCCTTGTCCGTCTTCAGAGCTTCTCTGATCTTGTCCATCAAGGTAGACTGAATCTCCAAAGTTGCTACATAACCTCTTGGAACTATCTCCAAACATAGCTCACGAAGGTCATCTGCCAACTCCTTGGGTAATTCTCTGCTCATGATTGTATTGACATGACTTTTACGGCTCAACGCATCGGCTACTATGTTAGCCTTTCTGGGATGATATTGCAACCTCATATCATAATCCTTAATGAGCTCCAACCATCTCCTCTGCCTGAGATTCAACTCCTTCTATGTGAAGATATACTTCAAACTCTTGTGATCCGTGTATACTTCACAATGGTTTCCGGTGAGAAAATGTCTGCAAGTTTTCAACACATGTACTATGGCTGCTAACTCCAAATCATGCGTGGCATAATTTAACTCATGGGGTTTAAGTTGTCGTGAGGCACATGAAACAACTCTTCCCTCCTGCATAAGTACGGCTCCAAGTCCTCAACGAGAAGCGTCACAATACACTTCATAATCCTTGTGTTGATCTGGCAGAATCAACACTGGTGATGTAACCAAGCGTCTTTTCAACTCCTAAAAGCTGGCCACACATTCCTCAGTCCATTTGAACTTAGTGTACTTCTTTAACAACTCCGTCATAGGCTTTGCAATCTTTGAGAAATTCTCAATGAACCTCCGGTAGTATCTTGCGAGTCCAGGAAAACTCCGGATCTCTACAACTGTCGTGGGTGACTCCCAATTTGTCACAGTGACAACTTTGGTGGGGTGTACCGATATTCCTTCTCCGGATATAACATGTTCAAGAAATCCAACTTCCTTCAACCAAAACTCACACTTGCTGAACTTGGCATATAGCCGATGTTCTCTGAGTTTCCCAAGTACTAAATGCAAATGCTCTTTATGTTCTTCTTCATTCATCAATTAGACCAGAATATCATCAATGAACTCCATGACGAACTTATCCAAAAACTCCATAAACACCTTGTTCATCATGTTCATAAAATAGGCAGCTACGTTAGTGAGGCCAAATGACATAACGGTAATACTCATATAGCTTGTACCTCATGGTAAAAGCTGTCTTAGGTATATCATGTTATCGGATCTTCAGCTGCTGGTACCCTGATCGCAGATCGATCTTGTAAAACACCTTAGCTCCTTGTAGCTGGTCAAACAAATCATTGATCCAGCAGTGGGTACTTGTTCTTTATTGTCACTTCATTCAATCCTTGATAATCAACAACCATCCTTAACGATCCATCCTTCTTCTCCACTACAAGTACTGGGGATCCCCAAGGTGACGAACTTGGGCGAATATATCCTTTGTCCAGTAACTCCTTAATCTGCTTCTTAATTTCCTCCAAATCCTTTGTGGGAATTCTGTATGGTCTCTTAGATATGGCCCTGTGCCTGGCAAAAGTTCAATCAAAAACTCAATGTCTCTATCCGGTGGCATGCCTGGAAACTCTTCTGGAAATACATCTGGAAAATCCTTCACCACCGGTACTTCCTCCTGTACAACTCCTGATAAGGAATTTACTTGAGTCCTATTCGGCACATGCCGGGATACATACTTTATCCTTCTTCCTTCTGGGGTGGTGAGAAAATCGACTTACTAGTGCAGTCAATGTTCCCTCCATACTTTGATAACCAATCCATGCCTAATATTACATCCAATCCTTGTGACTCCAATACGATTAGGTCTGAGGGGAACAGGTAGTTACCAATCCTTAATGGTAACCGATCACACCATAGGTGAGCCATATACTCTGCTCCTGGCGAGATTACTAACATGGGTGACCTAAGGGCTTGGGTTGGCAGTTTAAACTTATCCACGAATCCCCTTGATATGTATGAATGCGATGCACCAGTATCAAAAAGTACGACTACAGTACATGATTTAACTAAAAACTTACCTATTACTACATCTGGCTGGGCTTCAACCTCCTCCACGTTAACGTGGTTCACTTGTCCCCTATCGAAAGGGTTGGGCTTCTTCGCAGAGCTTCCATTGCCATTTCCATTCTTAGCTTCAGGACACTCATTGGGGTAATGTCCAGTCTTCTGGCACTTGTAGCAAGTAACGTGTCTTAGATCTTTCTTGGAGGGCGTTGTTGGGTTGGAACGGTTCTATCCGTTTCTTCCTCCATTACCATTCACGTTCTTGGAGCCACTATGGTTGTGCGAACTTCCTCCATTATGAGTGTGGCCTCCATGGTTATGGACAAGGTCTCCCGAGTTCGGGGTAAAACGAGGTCTCTGCTGGGCTCCAGAATTATACTTCCCTTGTCCATACTTCCTCTTGCGGCTGTCAATCTGCTGCTGCTTCCCTTCAATCATGAGAGCTCTATCCACCAACTCCTGGTAGTTATTGAAATTTGCCACCATTAACTGCATGCTCAGCTCATCATTCAGTCCTTCTAGGAACTTCTCCTGCTTAGCTGCATCTGTAGCGACGTCATCTGGGGCATAACGTGCTAGCTTACTAAAGTCATCCACATACTGGCCAACTGTGCGTCCTCCTTGGCGTAAGTTGCGAAACTCATGCTTCTTCATTGTGATAGGTCCTGTTGATACATGGGCAGTGCGAAAGGCCTGCTGGAACTGGCCCCATGTAACAGTGGCTATAGGATAGGTGACAGTGTAATTCTCCCACCATGAGGCTGCTGGTCCATCCAATTAGTGTGCGGGAAAACGCACCTTCTCAACATCTGTGCATCCTCCAGTGGTTAACTCCCTTCCAATCCTGCGGAGCCAATCATCCGCAACTATTGGCTCAGTGCTACTGGAAAACACTGGCGGCTGCAACCTCAGAAAACGGGCTAAGTTGTCAACTTGGGGGGGTGTTGGGGAACATAGTAATTTCAAAAAAATTCCTACACACACGCAAGATCATAGTGATGCATAGCAACGAGAGGGGAGAGTGTTGTCTACGTACCCTCGTAGACCGGCAACGGAACCGTTGACACAACATAGAGGAAGTAGTCGTACGTCTTCCCGATCCGACCGATCCAAGTACCGAACGTACAACACCTTCGAGTTCTGCACACGTTCAACTCGGTGACGTCCCTCGAGCTCCGATCCAGCCGAGTGTTGAGGGAGAGTCTCATTAGCACGACGGAGTGATGACGGTGATGATGTTCTACCGACGTAGGGCTTCGCCTAAGCACCGCTACGATATGACCGAGGTGGAATATGGTGGAAGGGGGCATCGCACACGGCTAAGGAACGATCACGATGATCAACTTGTGTGTCATGGGGTGCCCCCTTGCCCCCGTATATAAAGGAGGGAGGGGGGAGGTGCGGTCGCCCCCTAGGGGTGTGCCTGGAGGAGTCCTACTCCCACCGGGAGTAGGACTCCCCCCTCTTGCCTTGTTGGAGAAGGAAAGGGGGGCGCCGCCCCCCCTTCCTTGTCCTATTCGGATTAGGGGAGAGGGGGCCCGCGGCCTGCCCTGGCCGGCCCTCCTCTTCTCCCTTAGGACCCATGTAGGCCCATTAACCCCCGGGGGGTTCCGGTAACCCCCGGTACTCTGGTAAAATCCCGATTTCACCTGGAAAGATTCCGATATCCAAATATAGGCTTCCAATATATCAATCTTTATGTCTAGACCATTTTGAGACTCCTCGTCATGTCCGTGATCACATCCGGGACTCCTAACAACCTTCGGTACATCAAAACACAAAAACCCTAATTACAATCGTCACCGAACTTTAAGCGCGCGGACCCTACGGGTTCGAGAACTATGTAGACATGACCGAGACACGTCTCCGGTCAATAACCAATAGCGGAACCTGGATGCTCATATTGGTTCCTACATATTCTACGAAGATATTTATCGGTCAAACCGCATAACAACATACGTTGTTCCCTTTGTCATCGGTATGTTACTTGCCCGAGATTCGATCATCGGTATTCCAATACCTAGTTCAATATCGTTACCAGCAAGTCTCTTTACTCGTTCCGTAATACATCATTCCGCAACTAACTCATTAGTTGCAATGCTTGCAAGGCTTAAGTGATGTGCATTACTGAGTGGGCCCAGAGATACCTCTCCGACAATCGGAGTGACAAACCCTAATCTCGAAATACGCCAACCCAACAAGTACCTTCAGAGACACCTGTAGAGCACCTTTATAATCACCCACTTATGTTGTGACGTTTGGTAGCACACAAAGTGTTCCTCCGGTAAACGGGAGTTGCATAATCTCATAGTCATAGGAACATGTATAAGTTATGAAGAAAGCAATAGCAACAAACTAAACGATCAAGTGCTAAGCTTACGGAATGGGTCAATTCAATCAAATCACTGTCCTAATGATGTGATCCAGTTAATCAAATGACAACTCATGTCTATGGCTAGGAAACATAACCATCTTCGATCAACGAGCTAGTCAAGTAGAGGCATACTAGTGACACTCTGTTTGTCTATGTATTCACACATGTATTATGTTTCCGGTTAATACAATTCTAGCATGAATAATAAACATTTATCTTGATCTAAGGAAATAAATAATAACTTTATTATTGACTCTAGGGCATATTTCCTTCAGTCTCCCACTTGCACTAGAGTCAATAATCTAGATTACACAGTAATGATTCTAACACC
This sequence comes from Triticum urartu, assembly GCF_003073215.2. Classification (NCBI taxonomy): domain Eukaryota; kingdom Viridiplantae; phylum Streptophyta; class Magnoliopsida; order Poales; family Poaceae; genus Triticum; species Triticum urartu. The sequence goes on along the minus strand of NC_053023.1, from coordinate 229,497,161 downwards.
CATGGAGCCTTGGTGCTGATCATGTTTTGCTCGTGCAAGAGGCTTAGTCAGCGGTTCTGCAACATTCAGATCCGTATGTATCTTGCAAATTTCTGTGTCTCCCACTTGGACTAAATCCCGAATGGAATTGAAGCATCTCTTCATGTGCTTGGTTCTCTTGTGAAATATGGATTCCTTCGCCAAGGCAATTGCACCAGTATTGTCACAAAAGATTTTCATTGGACCCGATGCACTAGGTATGACACCCAGATCGGATATGAACTCCTTCATCCAGACTCCTTCATTTGCTGCTTCCGAAGCAGCTATGTACTCCGCTTCACATGTATATCCCGCCATGACGCTTTATTTAGAACTACACCAACTAACAGCTCCACCGTTTAGTATAAACACGTATCCGGTTTGCGATTTAGAATCGTCCGGATCAGTGTCAAAGCTTGCATCTACGTAACCATTTACGATGAGCTCTTTGTCACCTCCATATACGAGAAACATATCCTTAGTCCTTTTCAGGTACTTCAGGATGTTCTTGACCGCTGTCCAGTGATCCACTCCTGGATTACTTTGGTACCTCCCTGCTAGACTTATAGCAAGGCACACATCAGGTCTAGTACACAGCATTGCATACATGATAGAGCCTATGGCTGAAGCATAGGGAACATCTTTCATTTTCTCTCTATCTTCTGTGGTGGTCGAACATTGAGTCTTACTCAACTTGACACCTTGTAACACAGGCAAGAACCATTTCTTTGCTTGATCCATTTTGCATTTCTTCAAAACTTTGTCAAGGTATGTGCTTTGAGAAAGTCCAATTAAGCGTCTTGATCTATCTCTATAGATCTTAATGCCCAATATGTAAGTAGCTTCACCGAGGTCTTTCATTGAAAAAATCTTATTCAAGTATCCCTTTATGCTATCCAGAAATTCTATATCATTTCCAATCAGTAATATGTCATCCACATGTAATATCAGAAATGCTACAGAGCTCCCACTCACTTTCTTGTAAATACAGGCTTCTCCAAAAGTCTATACAAAACCAAATGCTTTGATCACACTATCAAAGCGTTTATTCCAACTCCGAGAGGCTTGCACCAGTCCATAAATGGATCACTGGATCTTACACACTTTATTAGCTCCCTTTGGATCGACAAAACCTTCTGGTTGCATCATATAGAACTCTTCTTCCAGAAATCCATTCAGGAATGCAGTTTTGACATCCATCTGCCAAATTTCATAATCATAAAATGCGGCAATCGCTAACATGATTCGGACAGACTTAAGCATCGCTACGGGTGAGAAGGTCTCATTGTAGTCAATCCCTTGAACTTGTCGAAAACCTTTCGCAATAGGTCGAGCTTTGTAGACAGTAACATTACCGTCAGCGTCAGTCTTCTTCTTGAAGATCCATTTATTCTCAATTGCTTGCCGATCAACGGGCAAGTCAACCAAAGTCCACACTTTGTTCTCATACATGGATCCCATCTCAGGTTTCATGGCTTCTAGCCATTTTGCGGAATCTGGGCTCACCATCGCTTCTTCATAGTTCGTAGGTTCATCATGATCTAGTAGCGTGACTTCCAGAATAGGATTACCGTACCACTCTGGTGTGGATCTCACTCTGGTTGATCTACGAGGTTCGGTAGTAACTTGATCTGAAGTTTCATGATCATTATCATTAGCTTCCTCACTAATTGGTATAGGTGTCACAGAAACCGGTTTCTGTGATGTACTACTTTCCAATAAGGGAGCAGGTACAGTTACTTCATCAAGTTCTACTTTCCTCCCACTCACTTCTTTCGAGAGAAACTCCTTCTCTAGAAAGGATCCATTCTTAGCAACGAATGTCTTGCCTTCGGATCTGTGAAGAAGGTGTACCCAACAGTCTCCTTTGGGTATCCTATGAAGACACATTTCTCATATTTGGGTTCGAGCTTATCAGGTTGAAGCTTGATCACATAAGCATCACAGCCCCAAACTTTCAGAAACGACAACTTTGGTTTCTTGCCAAACCACAGTTCATAAGGCGTCGTCTCAACGGATTTCGATGGTGCCCTATTTAACGTGAATGCAGCCGTCTCTAAAGCATAACCCCAAAACGATAGCGGTAAATCAGTAAGAGACATCATAGATCGCACCATATCTAGTAAAGTACGATTACGGATTTCGGACACACCATTACGCTGTGGTGTTCCGGGTGGCGTGAGTTGCGAAACTATTCCGCATTGTTTCAAATGTAGACCAAACTCGTAACTCAAATATTCTCCTCCACGATCAGATCGTAGAAACTTTATTTTCTTGTTACGATGATTTTCAACTTCACTCTGAAATTCTTTGAACTTTTCAAATGTTTCAGACTTATGCTTCATTAAGTAGATATACCCATATCTGCTTAAATCATCTGTGAAGGTGAGAAAATAACGATATCCGCCACGAGCCTCAACATTCATTGGACCACATACATCTGTATGTATGATTTCCAAAAAATCGGTTGCTTTCTCCATAGTACCGGAGAACGACGTTTTAGTCATCTTGCCCATGAGGCACAGTTCACAAGTACCAAGTGATTCATAATCAAGTGATTCCAAAAGTCCATCAGTATGGAGTTTCTTCATGCGCTTTACACCGATATGACCTAAACGGCAGTGCCACAAATAAGTTGCACTATCATTATCAACTCTGCATCTTTTGGCTTCAACATTATGAATATGTGTATCACTACTATCGAGATTCATCAAAAATAGACCACTCTTCAAGGGTGCATGACCATAAAAGATATTACTCGTATAAATAGAACAACCATTATTCTCTGATTTAAATGAATAACCGTCTCGCATCAAACAAGAACCAGATATATTGTTCATGCTCAACGCTGGCACCAAATAACAATTATTTACGTCTAATACTAATCCCGAAGGTAGATGTAGAGGTAGCGTGCCGATTGCGATCACATCGGCTTTGGACGTGCCGACTGCGATCACATCGACTTTGGAACCATTTCCCACGCGCATCGTCACCTCATCCTTCACCACTGTTCACTTAATCCGTAGTCCCTGTTTCGAGTTGCAAATATTAGCAACAGAACTAGTATCAAATACCCAGGTGCTACTGCGAGCTCTAGTAAGGTACCCATCAATAACATGTATATCACATATACCTTTGTTCACCTTGCCATCCTTCTTATCCGCCAAATACTTGGGGCAGTTCCGCTTCCAGTGTCCAGTCTGCTTGCAGTAGAAGCACTCAATTTCAGGCTTAGGTCCAGATTTGGGTTTCTTCTCCTGAGCAGCAACTTTCTTGCTGTTCTTCTTGAAGTTCCCCTTCTTCTTCTTCCCTTTGCCCTTTTTCTTGAAACTGGCGGTCTTGTTGACCATCAACACTTGATGCTCCTTCTTGATTTCTACCTCCATAGCCTTTAGCATTGCGAAGATCTCGGGAATCGTCTTATCCATCCCTTGCATGTTATAGTTCATCACGAAGCTCTTGTAGCTTGGTGGCAGTGATTGAAGAACTCTGTCAATGACACTATCAACAGGAAGATTAACTCCCACTTGAGTCAAGTGATTATGGTACCCCAGACATTTTGAGTATATGTTCACTGACAGAACTATTCTCCTCCATCTTGCAGCTATAGAACTTATTGGAGACTTCATATCTCTCAATCCGGGCATTTGCTTGAAATATTAACTTCAACTCCTGGAACATCTCATATGCTCCATGATGTTCAAAATGTCGTTGAAGTCCCGACTCTAAGCCGTAAAGCATGGCACACTGAACTATTGAGTAGTCATCAGCTTTGCTCTGCCAGATGTTCACAACATCTGGTGTTGCTCCAACAGCAGGCCTGGCACCCAGCGGTGCTTCTAGGACGTAATTCTTCTGTGCAACAATGAGGATAATCCTCAAGTTACGGACCCAGTCCGTGTAATTGCTACCATCATCTTTCAACTTTGCTTTCTCAAGGAACGCATTAAAATTCAATGGAACAACAGCACGGGCCATCTATCTACAATCAAACATAGACAAGAAAGATACTATCAGGTATTAAGTTCATGATAAATTTAAGTTCAATTAATCATATTACTTAAGAACTCCCACTTAGAAAAACATCCCTCTAATCTTCTAAGTGATCACATGATCCAAATCAACTAAACCATAACCGATCATCACGTGAAATGGAGTAGCTTTCAATGGTGAACATCAATATGTTGATCATATCTACTATATGATTCACACTCGACCTTTCGGTCTCAGTGTTCAGAGGCCATATCTGCATATGCTAGGCTCGTCAAGTTTAACCTGAGTAATCTGCGTGTGGAAAACTGGCTTGCACCCGTTGTAGATGGACGTAGAGCTTATCACACCCGATCATCACGTGGTGTCTGGGCATGACAAACTTTTTGGCAACGGTGCATACTCAGGGAGAACACTTTTATCTTGAAATTTAGTGAGAGATCATCTTATAATGCTACCGTCAATCAAAGCAAGATAAGATGCATAAAAGATAAACATCACATGCAATCAATATAAGTGATATGATATGGCCATCATCATCTTGTACTTGTGATCTCCATCTCTGAAGTACCGTCATGATCACCATCATCACCGACGCGACACCTTGATCTCCATCGTAGCATCGTTGTCGTCTCGCCAATCTTATGCTTCCATGACCATCCCTACAGCTTAGTGATAAAGTAAAGCATTACAGCACGATTGCATTGCATACAATAAAGCGACAACCATATGGCTCCCGCCAGTTGCCGATAACTCGGTTACAAAACATGATCATCTCATACAATAAAATTTAGCATCATGTCTTGACCATATCACATCACAACATGCGCTACAAAAACAAGTTAGACGTCCTCTACTTTGTTGTTGCAAGTGTTACGTGGCTGCTACGGGCTTTAGCAAGAACCGTTCTTACCTACGCATCAAAACCACAAGGATAGTTTGTCAAGTTAGTTCTGTTTTAACCTTCGCAAGGACCGGGCGTAGCCACACTCGATTCAACTAAAGTTGGAGAAACTGACACCCGCCAGCCACCTGTGTGCAAAGCACGTCGGTAAAACCAGTCTCGCGTAAGCGTACGCATAATGTCGGTCCGGGCCGCTTCATCCTACAATACCGCCGAACCAAAGTATGGCATGCTGGTAAGCAGTATGACTTATATCGCCCACAACTCACTTGTGTTATACTCGTGCATAACATCAACGCATAAAACCTAGCTCGGATGCCACTGTTGGGGAACATAGTAATTTCAAAAAATTTCCTACGCACACGCAAGATCATGGTGATGCATAGCAACGAGAGGGGAGAGTGTTGTCTTCGTACCCTCGTAGACTGGCAACGGAATCGTTGACACAACATAGAGGAAGTAGGCGTACGCCTTCCCGATTCGACCGATCCAAGTACCGAACGTACGGCACCTCCGAGTTCTGCACATGTTCAACTCGGTGACGTCCCTCGAGCTCCGATCCAGCCGAGTGTTGAGGAGAGTTTCGTCAGCACGACGGTGTGATGACGGTGATGATGTTCTACCGACGCAGGGCTTCCCCTAAGCACCGCTATGATATGACCGAGGTGGAATATGGTGGAAGGGGGCACCGCACATGGCGAAGGAACGATCACGAAGATCAACTTGTGTGTCATGGGGTGCCCCCTTGCCCCCGTATATAAAGGAGGGAGGGCGGAGGTGTGGCCGGCCCCTAGGGGTGCGCCTGGAGGAGTCCTACTCCCACCGGGAGTAGGACTCCCCCTCTTTCCTTGTTGGAGAAGGAAAGGGGAAGGAGGAAAGAGGAAAGGGGGGCGCCGCCCCGCCTCCTTGTCCTATTCGGAATAGGGGGGAGGGGGCCCGTGGCCTGCCCTGGCTAGCCCTCCTCTTCTCCCTTCACTAGTGCAGAACCGGGCAATAGCACCGGTTCGTAAGGCCCTTTAGTGCCGGTTCCATAACCGGCACTAAAGTGTGGTCACTAAAGCCCCCCCCCCCTTTAGTACCGGTTCAGCACGAACCGGTGCTAAAGGGCAACCACGTGGCACGAGCCAGCTCCGGGGGCCGGGAGCCCTTTAGTACCGGTTGGTAACACCAACCGGTACTAAAATGTTTGGGGGGTTTTTGGTTTTATGATTTCTTTTTCATTTAATTTTGTGTTTTCCATTTTAATTCTTTTTCATTTGCTGGTATTTTACGATACTACACATTGTACACATTATGCATATATATATATAGAATTTCTAGTAGAACCAATCATATATATATCATCAATGTCTCACAAACCACCATATTAATTCACACATACACACATGTATAGCTATATACAATTTCTCCTACATATGCATGTTGCCTTCGGAGCCAGTGGCATTAGCCTAATTGGTGCCTTCGGAGCATGATGACAATTGGAAGTGGTTCATGAACTGGTCGATGGGGGCGGTAGCGGGTAATAGTATTCTCCCTTCGGATTTATGACCTGGTCGAGCAAAAATCCCGCTATTTCCTCTTGAAGTGCTTCTACGCGCTCCATTTCTAGGAGCTTGTCCCGCACCTCTTCGAACTGTTAACAAGGAGATCAATATGCATGTGTATTAGTTGTGTGACTAGATATCGATAATGGTGTAAAAATTGTGAATAGTGTTCTGACAAGCGTACCCATTCCTGTCTTTGAGATTTGCCCCTTTCGGACACCATCATGCGAATGTTCTCGCAAACGCAGAATGCACACAGATCAGTCCCCTGCGCCTACTTCAGGGCCTTTATTACGAGAATGGAATTTAATTTGATCAGATAATAATTAATCAAGCATGATAATTAAAGAGATGGCAGCTAGCTAGCTAGCTAGTACTACTTAATTACTTACCTTGGGTCGAAACCATATCAGCTGTCGTTTCCATTCGCCTTCCGTGACGCTGATGAACCTTGCCCAAGCCCTGCCCGCCGACAAAGAAAATGAATAAAGGGGTTATTAAATAGTTCATATCATGAAATGATGAACTAAATAGGCCGAGATATATAGTTAATAATGATTGAAATTACCTGTTGACTATCCCAAACAAGATGTTATAGTCACTATTTGCTTTGAGTAGTGAGTCCAGTATTTGAACTGTTCTGGCGTCAACTTTAATGATACACAAGATCCAGTGAAATCTGCATGCACACACGTTTGCATGTCTTAATTAAGCGGGCATATGTAAGCAAAAACATGTACCTAGCTAGTAGGCAAAAACAGAGAATTTGTAGTACAAGAAAGTGTGACTCACTGGAAGTTGTAAGGAAGTAGTATATCTTCATTGTATTTGAGGCGCTTCAAGAACTCTAGCATGTTGTCCTCTACCTGCTTTTCATGATGCTTGTTTATTTTCCATGTGTATTCATTAACGGTGTTTGGGTCAATGAACCCAATGCCATAGCGTCCAACTTTTCTCATTTCATACATCTTCATCCTGCATAATACCACAGAAAAGAATATAGTGAGGATAATTACAGGTAATGATTGATCAAAAGGATCACTACAGCTAGCTTGAGACTTAAATTACAGAAAGAAATCACTTACAGACAATAGCAACTGACGATAGATTTATCGAGTGCGTCTTGATTGTATAACTGAAACAGTTCAGAATACTCAACGGTCACAGGTTTCTCATGGTAGTAATAATCCTTCTTGACTTGCACCATGAGGGACTCTTGATCGGATCTCTTGGTAATGTCCATGTACCATTGATGCAATTCATACATTCTCGTTGGTAGCTTCTTGACCTCTTCTGGCTTGACCAAAGGTTGGTCCTGGGCATATTTCCGTTTTATTTCCTCCTCTGTAAGCACAGGCATGTCCTAGATCTCGAGGAGTTGTCCAACAGTGATGTTGAGAGTTTCAGCCTGCATTATATGCTCCTGGGTTATTACCACATCGCCCACCTCGGGAACGTAAACTGTTTACCCACAATAATATTGGGCGCGCGTACGGTCACGTGTTGTTGGCGGCACAACAAGCGGGGGGATCGATTGCGCCGCCTGTTCTCCTAGCTGGGCAACGGTTTTCCCGCATTTTTTGACAGCTGCTTGTTGTTTGCTCGATCTCGAGCTCTCCTCCTTCTGTAGACGTTTTCGATGTAACTTCCTGATGTGGCGCTCATAGTCTGTGTCAATAGGCTTAGGAGCTGGTGGTTGAGCCATACGAATGAAGTGGTCAACTACTTCCACAGGCACTTTCTCCCTTGGCGGCGGTGGCGGTTTCGGTCCAAAATGGGCGTCGACTTCTGCCCGCACTATGGCATTGGTTTGCTCCTCAGTCCTGTCGTAAGCCCTCTCAGGAAGAGGAGTAGTGAGGTTTGGAACATATTTATATCACTTGCCTCCGCCTGTACTTCCTATACTATGACCTCGACTCGTACAGCTACGCACCATAGCTGCGGGGTGTCTCTTCTGCGATTGCTGAGGCAGCGGAGACGGCTGACAGGGCGGAGTTGGACGAGGAGGAGTGGCCTGAAGATGTGCCGGACTTGCAGTGGCCTGAGGTTATGCCGGACTTGGAGGAGTGGACGTCTGATGCTGTGTCGGACTTGGAGGAGGAGTGGCCTGACACTTTGCCGGACTTGGAGGAGGAGGAGTGGCCTCACGCGTTGGTGGACTTGGAGGAGCGGGAGTCTGCTGACTCGGTGGCGGACTTCGACGAGGAGTCAAGTGACGCGGTGTCGGTGGCCTTCGAAAGATGATGCAATCCTTTCTCCATAGGATGATACGATGTTTGGCATCTCCGAGTGTGTGCTCCTCGTCACCTCCAGGAATGTCAAGCTCTAGCACCGAATATTGGTCCACCACCTCATCAACCACGACACGAGCATAGCCTGCTGGAATCGGGTTGCAATGGAAGGTTGCATCAGGGGAATTTGTATAAGCAACGCCGTCCGCCGCCTTCAAGGATATGTTCTTAATTTTGAAGTGTAGCTCGCAGTTAGTGTTCTCCATGATGTCATCCACGAGGTATCTATCCAGCATTGCGTCAAACGGGGCGGAACCCACGCTGCTACTCGGCATGGATGGGGCGGTGGTATCCAATGCTGGATCATCCGCTAGCTGCTGCAGCTGCTGAGACCCCCTTTGCTGGCAAGTGAGTCGATCTGCTCCTGCTGCCGCTGGAATTTGATTGCCAAGTCTGCGTGCGCTGATTCTAGGCCTTGAAGGCGTTCATAGTCGAGCTTCCTCTGCTCCTCCTCCATCTTCCTCTTCTTCTCCTCCGCAATCTTCTTTCTCGCACGGGTTCTGTAGTCGGCGTTCCAGTCCAAAAACCCCTCATACCACGGAATAGCGCCCATGCCTCGTGTTCTTCCCGGGTGTTCAGAATTTCCCAGGGCACGAGTAAGCTCGTCGTTCTCTCTGTTGGGCTCGAACAACCCGGATCGAGCCTCTTCTATTGCAACAAGTAGCTTATCTTCGGCTCCGTCCAAACATGCCTTCTTGGAAAATTTGCCTGTCTTCGGGTCCAACTCCCCCCATGCGCATAGAACCAAGTCCTGCACCTGGGGGGCTAGCTCAATGTTTCTGGAGTGACACTTGCATCCAGCATCTCTTTCTCAGACTTATCCCACTTAGGCATTCCCACCGCATAGCCACCTGGCCCCAGCTTATGGAACTTATCCTTTTTTGCGGCATTGGCCTTGTTTATTCTTGACCGTTCCTTAGATAATTCTGAATCCTTGAATTTCACGAAATCATCCCAATGAGCACTTTGATTCTCTAGTGTTCCCTCGAATACTGGAGTCTTCCTTCCTCCCTTGATGTACTTGTCCCATTCACGATTCTTGTGGTTGTTGAATGCAACCGCCATCTTCCTAAGAGCAGCGTCCTTGACTTTCTGCACATCTCCTTCTGTGAAATGATCTGGTAGGGTGAAATGTTCCATGAGAGTATCCCAAAGCAGACTTTTTTGTCTGTCGTCGACAAAAGTAAGATCTGGACGTGGCTTTGCTGGCTCTCTCCATTCTTGAAGGGAGATCGGGAGTTGGTCCTTCACAAGAACTCCGCACTGACGAACGAACTTGTCCGCAATCTTCTTAGGCGCTAATGGTTCGCCATTAGGTTTGATTGCCTCGATATTATACTTTACGCCCTCCTTAAACTTTTTGTTCGGGTCTCGTTTCGTCCTGTTTCCTGAAGATTTGCTCGATCCGGATGGCTGAAAGAAGAAAGATCGATTCGTTAATATATCTTCAACTCATTTAAAACATGTGATGATTACCAGATGCCTGCTTATATAAATATATATACCTCTCTGATGTTGTGATAATCGTAGTTCATGACTTCATCAATTCGGTCGTCGCGATCGAATATCATATCACCCTCTCCGGTGTTGTTTAGAAATTCGGAGCCGTCATAATCTTCTTCATTCTGATCATCATCTGGCCCGCGTATTATATCGAACATTGTCTATTCTCCCTCTCTGTCGGTATTGTCCGCCATAGCTTTTATTTAACTATGCCAAAATAAATATAAAACAATTTAGTATTCAAATTACATCATCTTGAATAATAGATATAATCTCGAATACATCGTCTCGAATAATAGATATAATCTCGAATACATCGTCTCGAATAATAGATATAATCTCAAATACATCGTCTCGAATAATATATAATCTCGAATACATCGTCTTGAATATTATATATCGAGTACATCACTGGCTAGGTAGCTAATAAATATCGAATACTACAGAAGAATCTAGGACACTCGCGGTTCCAGCGGCGCGGGCGGTGGATACCCAAAGAGAAGGAACCCTCACAGGATCATAGCTGAAGTGAGATCCCTGAAGAAACTGCCAGGTATTGGAGAACCTGCCGCCCTCTAACGCAACCATGTAGCGATGGACGTGCTCGTCCTCCTCCCTGACACGGCGACGTACCACCTCCGGCGGGGCCGTCTCCCTCCGCACCGAAACTGGCCCATGCGAACGCCACCAAATCAGATCAGGGTCGACGACGGGACCCGGGCTGGGTTCCTCATCAAGCGGCGCGCCCCTCCAGGTAGCACCTCCCAGTGCCAGCCCGGCGGAGCCCAGTCCCGGACATGGGTCAGTCGGACGTCGTCGCGGACGGGTCGATGGCGAGGATGCGGGCCGGGCATTGTCGAGAACAAATACTAGCTATATGCCCACAAAAAGTAACATTTTTTTAATGATTGGATTTTGATAACTAAAATTTCAAACATTTCTATATAACACTAATTATGCTATCATTGCATATGTCAAAATTCTATATGATATTTCATACTAACTAAGCATCTAACACTAAAAACAGAAAACACAACTTTTATACATCCATTAAAAAACTGAAAAACAACATTATATAAAAAAATTTCATAATAATTAAACACTAATTATATGCATCTGACATGCATTCATACATATATACTAGTGAAAAAATAATAATCTAAAAAATCTAAACTAATTAAACATACAAAATACATACATACTAATATATACATTCATTAATTCATACATATGTACGTGTGTGTGTGTGTGTGTTCATCATGCTTGTGTGTGTGTATGGGCTCGGGGAGGAGCGGCGCCCATGGTGGCCGCCGGGGGCGAGGGAAAGGGGTTAGAGGGGGAGAGCTCACAGCGGGGCGACGGCGTCGGCGAGGCGACGGCCGGGGGCGGCGACGCGTCGGGGCGTGACGCGGGGGCGGCGACACGGGGACGGCGTGACGGGGACGGGCCCGGGGCGGTGACGGAGACGAGGGCGGCGACGGGGACGGGGGCGGCGACGGCGACGGCGTCGATCGATCGGGGCGCGCGGGCGGTGCTTCAATGGGGAAACAGAGGAAGAAACAGAGGGAGAATGAAATTTTGGTAAGTGTTGTATATATAGAAGGCACCTTTAGTACCGTTTGGAGCCACCAACCGGTACTAAAGGCCTGTTTTGGCTAGGCCAAGCGGCGGGAACCGCACCTCCTTTAGTACCGGTTGGTGGCCTCAACCGGTACTAAAGGCGCCCCTTCAGTATCGGTTGGTGCCACGAACCGGTACTAAAGGGGGTGCGCTGGCGCAGGTGCGGTGCGCAAATTTAGTCCCACCTCGCTAGTCGAGGGGCGACCGCACTGGTTTATAAACCCCCGTGCGGTAGCTCTCTCGAGCTCCTCTCCAAAGTAGGCCTACTGGGCCTACATGTTCTGTGCTGCCCTGTTAGCCTACTGGGCCTTTGCGGGCCTGCATCCTGGCCCAACAACAGGTTGGGTTTCTAGTCATATGCAGGCCGCTCTGGCCTAGTAGGCGGGCTTTTTTTTTTTATTTTTTGCTTTATTTATTTTTGAGTTGTTTTTTTTGTGTATTTAGAGTTTCTTTGTGAATATTTTTGCTTTAGGTACAAAAACTTACAAACTTTCTGTTAGTGCCCGTAGTTTTCAAATTTGAATAGTTTAAATTTTGAATTATTTGAAATTAGTGTGAATCACTAGTTTGTGAATAACTTAACTTTAAAAATCAGTAAAGGCATGAAAGAATTTGTTTGCACATAAAATTTCTTCGCGTTTCAAATGCCAAAACACATAATTAACTACCCTAACTATTACAGAGATTCCATTCTGGGTGCGAAACACAGAAGAAAGTGATGATAGTGAAGCCGATCACATCCCAGATCTTTGGGTGTGAAACTTTTTCTTCGCGTGTGTCCCTTTGTGCTGTAACCATGGAATATCTTCATAATTTAACGGGATGCTCGGGTCAATATTCACTGTGAATGGAGCAATTTCATCAAACTTTTCATAATCTTCTGACTTGTCTGTCTTGTCATCCACTCCCACGATGTTTCTCTTCCCATAAAGAACTATGTGCCACTTTGGCTCATCGTACGATGCATTCGCTTCCTTATCTTTTCTTTTTCTTGGCTTGGTAGACATGTCCTTCACATAGAAAACATGTGCCACATCATTGGCTAGGACGAATGGTTCGTCTGCATACGCAAGATTGTTGAGATCCACTGTTGTCATTCCGTATTGCGGGTCTTCCGTTACCCCGCCTCGTGTCATATTGACCCATTTGCACCGAAACAAAGGGACCTTCAAACCACGTCGATAGTCAAGTTCCCATATGTCCTGTATATAACCATAATATGTTTCCTTTCCCGTCTTGGTTTCTGCATCAAAGCGGACACCACTGTTTTGGTTGGTGCTCTTCTTATCTTGGGCGATCGTGTAAAATGTATTACCATTTATCTCGTACCCTTTGAAAGTCATTATATTCGAAGATGGTAACTGGGACAGCAAGTACAGGTCATCTTCAATAGAGGTGTCATGCATGGTACGTGTCTGCAACCAGCTGGCGAAACTCCTGGTTTGTTCACGTGTAATCCAGTCATCAGACCGCTCCGGGTGTTTGGAGCATAGCAAATTCTTGTGTTCATCCATATACGGAGCCACCAAGGCAGAATTCTGTAGAACTGTGTAGTGTGCTTTAGTGAGAGAATGTCCGTCCATACATATTATTTGTTCCCCTCCTAGCGTGCCTTTTCCATCCAGTCTGCCCTTATGCCGCGATTCAGGAACACCAATCGGCTTAAGGTCAGGAATAAAGTCAATACAAAACTCAATGACCTCCTCATTTTGACGGCCCTTGGAGATGCTTCCTTCTGTCCTAGCACGGTTATGAACATATTTCTTTGAGACTCCCATGAACCTCTCAAAGGGGAACATATTGTGTAGAAATATAGGACCCAAAACGTTAATCTCTTCGCATAGGTGAACTAGGACGTGCGTCATGATGTTGAAGAAGGATGGTGGGAACACCAACTCGAAACTAACAAGACATTGCACCAAATCATTCTCTAACCTTGGTATGATTTCTGGATCGATTACCTTCTGAGAGATTGCATTGAGAAATGCACATAGCTTCACAATGGCTAATCGAACATTTTCCGGTAGAAGCCCCCTCAATGCAACCGGAAGCAGTTGCGTCATAATCACGTGGCAGTCATGAGACTTTAGGTTCTGGAATTTTTTTCTCTGCCATGTTTATTATTCCCTCTATATTCGACGAGAAGCCAGACGGTGCCTTAATACTGAGCAGGCATTCAAATAAGATTTCCTTCTCTTCTTTGGTAAGAGCGTAGCTTGCATGACCCTAATGTATGCCGTATTTTCCGTGCATACGTTGCTGGTCCTCTCGTGCCTCAGGTGTATCTTTTGTCTTCCCATACACGCCCAAGAAGCCAAGCATGGTCACACAAAGATTCTTCGTCACGTGCATCACGTCGATTGCGGAGCGGACCTCTAGGTCTTTCCAATAGGGCAGGTCCCAAAATATAGATTTCTTCTTCCACATGGGTGCGCGTCCGTCAGTGTCATTCGGAACAGGTTGTGCACCAGGACCCTTTCCAAAGACCACCTTCAAATCCTTGACCATATCATGTACATCAGCACCAGTACGGTGGCGAGGCTTCGTCCGGTGATCCGCCTCCCTTTGAAATGCTTGCCTTTCTTTCTTACGGGATGCGTGCTCGGAAGAAATCGACGATGTCCCAGGTACACATTCTTCTTACAATTTGCCAAATATATACTGTCGATATCGTCCAAACGGTGCGTGCATGCGCGGTATCCCTTGTTTGTCTGTCCTGAAAGGTTACTGAGAGCAGGCCAATCATTGATGGTCACGAACAGCAATGCCTTTAGGTCAAATTCTTCCCCCATGTGCTCATCCCACGCACGTACACCTATTCCATTCCACAGTTGTAAGAGTTCTTCAACTAATGGCCTTAGGTACACATCAATGTAGTTGTCGGGTTGCTTAGGGCCTTGGATGAGCACTGGCATCATAATGAACTTCCGCTTCATGCACAACCAAGGAGGAAGGTTATACAAACATAGAGTCACAGGCCAGGTGCTATGGTTGCTGCTCTGCTCCCCAAAAGGATTAACGCCATCTGCGCTTAGACCAAACCATACGCTCCTTGCGTCATCTGCAAACTCCTTCCCGTACTTTCTTTCGGTTTTTCGCCACTGCGACCCGTCAGCGGGTACTCTCAACTTTCCGTCTTTCTTATGGTCTTCTCTATGCCATCGCATCGCCTTGGCATGCTCTTTGTTTTGGAACAAACGTTTCAACCGTGGTATTATAGGAGCATACCACATCACCTTGGCAGGAATCTTCTTCCTGGGGCGCTCGCCCTCGACATCACCGGGGTCATCACGGCTGATCTTATAGCGCAATGCACCACATACCGGGCAAGCGTTCAAATCCTCGTACTCACCGCGGTAGAGGATGCAATCATTAGGGCATGCATGTATCTTCTGCACCTCTAACCCTAGAGGGCAGACAGCCTTCTTTGCTTCGTACGTACTCTCGGGCAATTCATTATCCTTTGGAAGCATATCCTTTATCATTACCAGCAACTTTCCAAATCCCTTGTCAGATACACCATTCTCTGCCTTCCATTGCAGCAATTCCAGTGTGGTGCCCAGCTTTTTCTTGTCACCTACGCAATTCGGGTACAACAATTTTTTGTGATCCTCTAACATGCGCTGCAACTTCTTCTTCTCCAAATCACCTGCGCAGTTTCTCTTTGCATCGGCAATGGCCCGACCTAGATCATCAACGGGCTCATCTGATGCCTCTTCTTCAGCTTCTTCCCGCATTGCCGGCTCAGCTTCTTCCCGCATTACTGGCTCAGCTTCTTCCCCCATTGTTGTATCATCGTATTCAGGGAACCCATGGCCAGGATAGTTGTCGTCGTCCTCTTCTTCTTCATTGTCTTCCATCATAACCCCTCTTTCTCCGTGCTTGGTCCAAACATTATAGTGGGGCATGAAACCGGACTTAAACAGGTGGACGTGAATGGTTCTTGACGTAGAGTAATTGTTACCATTCTTATAGCTAGCACATGGACAAGGCATAAAACCATCCGCCCGCTTGTTTGCCTCAGCCGCAAGCAGAAAAGTATGCACGCCCTCAACGAACTGGGGAGAGCATCGGTCATCGTACATCCATTGCCGGATCATCTTCATTACAGAACACCGAATATACCAAATTAATACAAGTTCATACATAAAGTTCATACAACACTTAAATGCAACAAACAAATAACTCTCTAGCTAAAGCATTTAATTGCAACAACAAATACGATCAAGATCGCAACTAAGGTAACAATGGATCCAACAGCATAATGATACCAAGCCTCACTATCGATGGCATATTTTCTAATCTTTCTAATCTTCAAGCGCATTTTCTCCATCTTGATCTTGTGATCATCGACGACATCGGCAACATGCAACTCCAATTCCATCTTCTCCCCCTCAATTCTTTTCATTTTTTCTTTCAAGTACTCGTTTTCTCTTTCAACTAAATTTAACCTCTCGACAATAGGGTCGGTTGGAATTTCCGGTTCACATACCTCCTAGAAAAAATTTCTATGTCAACTTGATGGGCATAATTTGTCATAAACACGAAATGCAACTAGTTTTAAAAGAGAATATATATACCACATCCGAATCATAACAAGGACAAGGGCCGACGGGGACGGATATCAAAACCATGGCACTATATGTATAACAAACAACGTACGGGTAAGATAATTATACGAGTAACTATATATCCAAATCACACAAACATCAATTTTTATATCAAATTTCATGAACAAGAGGCTCACCACAAGGTGGTGCCGGCGACGGGACGGTGCGGGCGATCGACGATGGTTATGACGGAAATTTAGAAGGCACTAAGTAAACCACACCTACATATGCAAACTAAGTGTTATTTTTGACCTCAAATTGCATATAAATCAAATACTAGCACATATATATATATCCTCCCAAATTACTAAACTCACAAATTAATCACTATATAAAGCATTGCAAGAGCTAATCTAGCAATGAGAGATGAAAGGGAAAAGTTGCTAACCTTTGTGATCATTTGAATGGATGGGGGCCTTCAAATATTGACAAATTTTGGGCAAAATGTGTGATGAGCTCGAGAGGAAGAGGGGAAGAACAGAGAGGAGAGGGGAAAGGGGAAGAACAGAGCGAGCTCGGGTGGACGAAGGGTTTATGTAGGACGACCTTTAGTACCGGTTCCTGCCAAGAACCGGTACTAAAGGGGCTGGAGGGGCCCCAGTCTGACAACATCCTGCCACCACTCTCATTAGTACCGGTTCGTGGCATGAACCGGTGCTAAAGGTTCGCCACGAACCAGTACTAATGAAAGCGGCCCGGCTAGCCGTTGGAACCGACACTAATGTATACATTAGTGCCGGCTCAAATACAAACCGGCACTAATGTGCTTCACGTTTGACCCTTTTTCTACTAGTGCTTAGGGCCCATGTAGGCCCATTAACCCCCCCCCCCCGGGGGGGGGGGGGGTTCTGGTAACCCCCCGGTACTCCGGTAAAATCCCGATTTCACCGAGAACGATTCTGATATCCAGATATAGGCTTCCATTATATCAATCTTTATGTCTCGACCATTTCGAGACTCCTCGTCATGTCCGTGATCACATCCGGAACTCCAAACAACCTTCGGTACATCAAAACACAAAAACCCTAATTACGATCGTCACTGAACTTTAAGCGTGCGGACCCTACGGGTTCGAGAACTATGTAGACATGACCGAGACACGTCTCCGGTCAATAACCAATAGAGGAACGTGGATGCTCATATTGGTTCCTACATATTCTACGAAGATCTTTATCGGTCAAACCGCATAAAACATACGTTGTTCCCTTTGTCATCGGTATGTTACTTGCCCGAGATTCGATCGTAGGTATTCCGATACCTAGTTCAATCTCGTTATCGGCAAGTCTCTTTACTCGTTCCATAATACATCATTCCGCAACTAACTCATTAGTTGCAATGCTTGCATGGCTTAAGTGATGTCATTACCGAGTGGGCCCAGAGATACCTCTCCGACAATCGGAGTGACAAATCCTAATCTCGAAATACGCCAACCCAACAAGTACCTTCGGAGACACCTGTAGAGCACCTTTATAATCACCCAGTTAGGTTGTGACGTTTGGTAGCACACAAAGTGTTCCTCCGGTAAACGGGAGTTGCATAATCTCATAGTCATAGGAACATGTATAAGTTATGAAGAAAGCAATAACAACAAACTAAACGATCAAGTGCTAAGCTAACGGAATGGGTCAAGTCAATCACATCATTCTCCTAATGATGTGATCCCGTTAATCAAATGACAACTCATGTCTATGGTTAGGAAACATAACCATCTTCGATCAACGAGCTAGTCAAGTAGAGGCATACTAGTGACACTCTGTTTGTCTATGTATTCACACATGTATTATGTTTCCGGTTAATACAATTCTAGCATGAATAATAAACATTTATCATGATATAAGGAAATAAATAATAACTTTATTATTGCCTCTAGGGCATATTTCCTTCAGGTGGTGGGTTGTTGTTGTTTTTGCCTTGGTTCTGAACTAATAACTGCATCTAGGTATTCTGCTGCTGGATCAATTGGTGAGCTCCGGTGGAAAAGTAAATCCGGGGTCACGTCTCAGAGGCATATGAGGGTTTAGACGGAAGAGAATAGAATAGAATGAGGTCTAGTGAGAAAACACTACCCATATGCACATGAGACAAAAACAATCATATCACTCAATCAATCAAGCAAGGGCATAAAATCGGTCTAGAACTATCGTTACGAAAGTGCTCAGACTATACTATATACATGGTGGAATACTACTACTGATATGGTGGTCTACTAGAAATATTGATCGGTCGAAGACTCCATGATATCTGCTCCAGCTTCATCAACATAGTCATCGTCGCTATCATCGGGGTTCGAGTCGGTGTCGTCGATGATGATGTAGTCTTCTGAACGAATCTCCTTGGGTTCATCGTCTTCTCCTCCTGGCGCGGGGTCTCCCATGAAAACTCCTAGCTTCCTTGTCAGGTCGTCATTCTTCTCCACTAGTACGATGATTTCTCATAATCTTCGCGAGTAGCCTTGAGTTCTTCCTCTAGCTCCGTGATCCTTGTCATTGCCTTCTTCAGGTCTATCATGCCTGTGCACATCTGATTCTCCTGGCGGCGAATATGCTGGTTTAACTCCTGGATGAAAGCTGCAATCGATCTATCCCTCCTGGTGCTGATCATTTCCCATTGCTCATCTCGGCGCCCACAAATCTAGTAGATAGTATCTTTGAGATCCTTGTGGTAAACTTCTCCAATGCGTCCCATGGTGATGTGGGCTGCCATACTCTTTCCTAGACTCCAGGTTGGTGCATCAAAGGAAAACTCTATGGGCTTAGTGACTGGCGTAAATGTCCTTCCTGGAACTTGAACTTGAATCGTCCAGCACTCCTCTTCTGGTAAAGTGGCATTGTAAGTCCTAGTGAAGCTTGGTATTCCGATGTTCAGGTACTTAGTGACTTCCTTCAAGTGTCGTCCAAAAGGTACTTCTTCATCCGGTTATGCAAACTTGTTCCTTGCGTCCGCCGTACTAAAGAGTAGAAAATGGAGAGGAGTTAGAAATGAGAAGAGAGTAGTGATCTAGGGCTTTAGCATATTGTTCATGTCCTACAGTTAGCGTTTGCTCTGATACCATCTTGTAGCGACCAGACCTCAAACATTCTGATCTCTGTGCATCAGTGTCATCCCTGGATCGGTAATGCCGACACGCATAGTACTTGAAGGACTTATAACAAAGTAGCAATCACACACTTATTACATCGAATGTCTCAAAAGAGAACTTATTACAATAAATATGGCTTAAGGCCATCTAATACGATAACAGCGGAAAGCTTGGAAGATAAAGTGAGTCCATCAACTCCAATGGCATCACTGAGTGAAAGACCATGACCTAAGGCTCCTTACTCGTCGTCTAAAAAGTCTGCAACATGATACGTTGCAGCCCAAAAACGAGTCAGCACATGGAATATGCTGGCAATGTAACACAAGAGAGTAATGAATAGAATAATGGTATCGCTACATGCATCTATGGCTGGTGGATCCTGTATGGTTAATAAGTTTTGCGAAAAGCCAATTTTTTCCTACAACAAAGGAATATATTTTATTTAACTATCATGGTGGTTATTAAACATTGAGAATGGTAAACAACATCTCAATCCCAAATGAAAATAATTAACAATAACCCAATCAAATTTTATAATTAAGAGTGTTGAGATCCACATGATAATCCAGGAACTAGATACTCAAGGTGTCCACAACCGGAGACACGACTAACCATGATTAGTTTGTACACCCTGCAGAGGTTTGCGCACTTTATCCACAAGACTCGATCTCCTCCGTTGGATTTCTCGCACTACAAGGTGTTTGAGAAATGGATGACCGAGACATAGTCTTTCAGAAGCGTTAGCACCTTACGATGGGTTGAGAGTACCACCTACATCCCCTACATCTGCTAGTCTAAGAGTTTACACGACTTAATCAACTATCACTTGTAGAAAAAGGGTCAAACGTGAAGCACATTAGTGCCGGTTTGATTTTGGCCCGGTACTAATGGTACCATTAGTGCCGGTTTGAATGGATTTGCATTAATGCCGGTTCGTGTTGAACCTTTAGTACCGGTTCGTGCCACGAACCGGTACTAAAGGGCTGGTGGCAGGCTGGCGTCAGGCCGAGGCCCCACGATCACCTTTAGTACCGGTTCGTGGCACGAACCGGTACTAAAGGTCTAGTACCGGTTCGTGCCATGAAAACTACAATTTGGACATGTTTTGCAAAAAGTGTAGGGAAAATGTAAAACGGCTATAACTTTTGCATACGATGTCGGAAAAAAATGTATAATATATCGGCCTGTTTGGAATTTTTTAGAATCCTCAAATTCCAAAAGGAAAAAAAGATATGGTCAAATTTCAGTTTTTTAAAAAAATTTGGTTAAATCTGGTCAAACTACTTATTCAAGAAGTATTAATGTTACTACATAATTATTCAAGAATATTAGTGTTACTAAATAATTATTTCAATTTTTTGAATTTTGGTCAAATCTGGTCAAACTATGGTCAAACTATGGTCAAACTATGGTCAAACATATTCAAGAAATATTAGCGTTACTAAATAATTACTGTTTTTTAGAATAATAGTTTCAAACTCAAACGGTGAAATGTGTGACTTCATGCTCAAGCTAAACTCCTGAGGGTTAATAGGATTGACATCTTACTATTGTCAGGAAAACAACAAGTGCAGACTCGGAAACGAAGGAGAATAGAACTCGAAAGTTAAGCGTGCTCGGGCTAGAGTAGTGAGAGGGATGGGTGACTGGTCGGGAAGTTAGATGATTTGGAATGAGTGATCCACACTTGAGCAGTTAAGAGAGGTGATTAGATACTAAATCATCAAATAATTCAGAAAAATTAAAAATCGAAAAAAAATCAAAAAAAAATTCGAAATTTTAAAAAAAAAATTCAAAAAAAAACCTTTAGTACCGGTTGGTAACACCAACCGGTACTAAAGGTCCCCCATACCAGGGCGCGAGCTCATGCCACGTGGTGGCACTTTAGCGCCGGTTCGTGCCGAACCGGTACTACAGGAGGGGGCCTTTAGTGCCCACCCTTTAGTGCCGGTTATGGAACCGGCACTAAAGGCCCTTACGAACCGGCACTAAAGCTCCGTTTTCTACTAGTGTATGCCAAAGCCCATAGTGGCTTGTGGCTGCACACGGAAGTTTACAGCATGAATAATCTCATGATCCCTTTGAGCCTGGGTGGCAGTCCATAGGAGAATCACACGGTACCCCGAGATTTCCAAAAAATACAGGCAATCACCGGATTTCCCCAGGTGCCTCAATCAACCCAGATGTGTATTAAAGTTGCCACCTTAAGTTAACCATTAATTAACAATACTCAAATCTGTCATGAAAACGCTCAAACCCAATCCACGTCTATGAGCATAGCATAGCAATATAAGCAACGTAGAAGTAACTCCCAAAGGTTTGATAATAAACAGGTGAATAGGTACTACCTCAACTACTACCCAACCCACAATTTAATTCTGATCCTAACCATGCAATTTTTTGAGGGGTGATCTAATGCAATAAAACTGTGTAGTAAAGAGGTATGATCAAAGTGTTACTTGCCTTGCTGATGATCCGCGAAACCTAGAGACTCGTAGTAGCACGCTTCGCACTCCGGGTACTCTATCGCAAACAAACAAGCATACAATAAGCAATCAAGCAAGGGCACGGGTAAAACTCAAATAAGAGATCTAACCAGAAAGTTCAACTTAAGAACTCCGGTTTGCAACAAGAATCAAATCAAACGAACCAACAAAACTCAAACGGCGAAAGAAATAAGCTTCTTTTACTAATGTGGCCGAAAGTCAAATTTTACAGTAGCAAAAACTTGTTTAAGTTGGTTAAACAGAAAGAGGGCTTCGAGACGAAACTCTAGGCGCTTGAATTGGATCAGAAATCACGATCGAAAATAATTGCGGAAAATCCGAGAAAAAGAAAAAACGGACGAATAGGCTAAAGAACGAACGTTCAATATCTGCGGCTAACGGACAAAAACCGTTCGTTAAAACGAACGTACGGACGAACGTCTGCTAAATAACTAAACCGAAAAAACGAACCGAAACTAAAAAAACGGATCTACAGTTTCGAAGGAAAAACCGATCGGTTTTCTCACGAAAACCGAGGACGGCGGCGGCTACCTTCGGCGGGTCGGGCGAGACGGCGGCGGCGGCGTGGCTAGCGGGGCGGCGGCGGCGCGGCTAGCGGGGCGGCGGCGGCGCGGCTAGCGGGCGGCGGCATAGGGCAGCGGGCCAGTGGGGCGGCAACGGCGGTGGCGGCGCGTGGCAGAGGGTTAGGGTTTGGGTGGCGGGGCTGGTGGGCTTGAGCGGCGGCTGGGCCTTGGGGCGGCTCGGGGCTGCGGCTTATAAAGCCCCCCGGGCGGAGTCCCGCTTGGGTATGGCCCAGAGTCGGTTTCCTCTTTTTTTAAATAATTTCGACGTGCAGAAAAAGAAAGAAAAAGAGTACTAAACGGACTCCAGAAATCCCGAAATAAATTTTCGCCGTCCTAAAAAAATAGGCCAGACAAGGTGAACATTTATTTGGGACAAAAATGTAATTTTGAAAATCGCATATTTTTCCTAATTCAAATAAAATAGCGATAAAACTCCGAATAAAATAATTAAAATCAAATGATCCTTTTTTCAAAATTCGAGAAAAAACTCGAATATGAAAATAATGAAATCCCCAACTCTCTCCGTGGGTCCTTGAGTTGCATAGAATTTCAAGGATCAAACCAAAATGCAATAAAAGATGATATGCAATGATGATCTAATGTATAACATTCCAAATTGAAAATTTGGGATGTTACAGGTTGGGGCTGGATGAACTGGACCCCGTGGAGGGCTGGATGAACAGGGCCACCCCGTGGAGGGCAGGATGAACAGTAGGCGGTGGAGGGCTGGATGAACAATAGCCCGTGGAGGGGTGGTTGAACAGGAGCCCGTGGAGAGGGTTGGTTGAACAATAGCCGGTGGAGTAGCGCACGGTGGAGGCTGGATGAACTGGAGCCCGTGGATGAACAGTCACAGGTGGAGGCTGGAGGAGGTCGACGGTGGATGGATAGTAGCCCGTGGAGGCTGGAGGGGGTCGACGGTGGAGATGAACAATATCCCATGGAGTCCCGTTTTGCGGTACGCTACACCCCTCCCTATGAACAGGACCCCCGTTTCGACCGTAGCGCTCCAACACAAGTCCGTTTCCTCCGTTTTGCGGTACGCCACAACGCTCCCGATCAAGACGACCCCTGTTTCGACCGTAGGAGGTCCGTTTCCTCCGTTTTGCCGTACGCCAGACCCCTCCCGATGAATAGGATCCCGTTTCAAACGTGGCCGGTCGAACACAAGGCCGTTTCCTCGGTTCTGCGGTATGCCAGGCCTCGTTTCCATCGGTTGTTCCATCCAAGCCCTCCCGATGAACACGGCGACGCATTCCATTCTGACCCAGCCAGTTGGCTCCCCATGAACACGGCGATGATGTAGTTTTCTCTATTCCGACCCAGCCATGTACACGAGCCATGGTCATACGTATGCGCGAGTAGGCATTCGAGACCCTGCCCGTATGTATGTGCGTGGCCGTATTTTCTTTCTTGCACACTGGCCGGTGTACGTACGTGTACATGCTACGTGCACGCCTCTACTACGACACGTGTAAGGGAGTCCTGGATTAGGGGGTCCTCAGATAGCCGGACTGTTGGACTATGAAGATACAAGATTGAAGACTTCGTCCCATGTCCGGGTGGGACTCTCCTTTGCGTGGGACGCAAGCTTGGCAATTCAGATATGTAGATCTCCTCCCTTGTAGCCGACTCTGTGTAACCCTAGCCCCCTCCCGTGTCTATATAAACCGGAGGGTTTAGTCTGTATGACAACAACAATCATAATCATAGGCTAGCTTCTAGGGTTTAGCCTCTACGATCTCGTGGTAGATCAACTATTGTAATACTCATATCATCAAGATCAATCAAGCAGGAAGTAGGGTATTACCTCCATCTAGAGGGCCCAAACCTGGGTAAACATTGTGTCCCCTGCCTCCTGTTACCATCCGCCTTAGACGCACAGTTCGGGACCCCCTACCCGAGATCCGCCGGTTTTGACACCGACATTGGTGCTTTCATTGAGGGTTCCACTATTCCGTCACGATAAGGCTAGATGTCTATTCTTGTTGTCGATGACAACATCACCCCGGGGGGAGCCCTGGTTGTAGGCCTAACCCTCCGACTAGGCGGCTTCGTCATGACCGCCCGTTCAGCCGTCACGCCGACGATGACTTCTTAGGTCATCAAAAACAGCCTCCACGTCGGCTCGGTATTCGCTGAGCAGATGGTTCCAATAGAGCTCTCTTCCTTGAACGAGCTCTTGGATCGCATCGCCGCCCTAGGAGTTGCTACGGACTACGATCGGGTCGGGCTTAAACCCGACCAAAGGGAGATTAACTCTCCGCCGGTCACCCATCAGATAGCGGTGGTGGAGGAGCAATGTAGCAATTCTTCCTCAATTTTGAGGACAAACTATGTCCGGATTTCAAAGCTCTCCGAGCCAGATACCCGTCCACGGGAGGACATGGCCCAAGCTGCGAACCTAGAATCAGACAGCGGGCCAGAACTATTGGGCAACATCCCGGAGTCCGAAGTGCCAAGCTCAGAAACTCCTCCGCCCCTGGGTCTCAGATTGGGTCAGGGTTTGGACCTAAATCTACCCACCCACCCAGACTCAAGTGATCTTTCCCACATTAGACAAGAGCCCCACGAGACAGTACATTGCTATTGGGCTAGATTCCTCCTTGTAATGAGCAAGGTCAAGGACTGTCGCGATGAATACGCAATTTCATTCTTTTGCAAAAATTGCACGGACAAGGGAATCCTCAACGCAATAAGTCGCGGTGACATAGCACACTTTGCTGACTTAGCGGCCATAGTACGAAAGTACTGTGTGATGGAAAGCGCCTGGAAAACCCAAAAAAAATTCTGGGACCCTCCAGCTCTCACTAAACCCCCTTTCCGAACTAAAAGGGTGTACTCCCGTAAGTCACCCGATCCAACTACAAAGAAACCAAAGCCCAATATAGGGCGTGGAACTGTATTGGAGGGGTGGCTCAATGGGCCATGCAAAATTCATAGTACACTGGATACCATGCCAACACACAGCCTTAGAGCATGTTGGATACTCCGGCAAGTGGCCAAGAGCGGCGAGGATATCCTCACCAACAATAAAACAGAGCACCATCCTGTGGAAAATAAAAATACAATATTGACAGTCTTCGAGACCTTCGCCTCAAATAATAGGTGCAAGAGAACACTCCACAGCCTTGCCGAAGTCTGCCACGTGCAGCAATAAATCTGTGGAACTACACGGCCATAACCTTCAATGCCAGTGACGAACCTCAATTTCGAACAGCTCGAGCACTAGCCGCTTTGGTCCTTAGTCCAATTGTGGACGGCTTCCGGCTTACTAAAGTGCTCATGGACGGTGGCAGCGGATTAAACCTCATCTACGAGGAAACTCTTAGCAAGATGGAAATAGACAAGAGCCGCATTGAGCAAAGTAGCACGACCTTCAGAGGAATCATCCCTAGTCAGGAGGCATGATGTGCGGCAAAAATAACACTAGATGTGGTATTTGGCACGCCAGAGAACTATAGGTCTGAAGAAATCACATTCCAAGTGGCCCCGTTTAGTAGCGGATACCACGCCCTTTTAGGGCCGGAGGCATTCGCGATCTTCCAAGCTATACCCCATTACGGGTACATGAAGCTCAAAATGCCTAGGCCCAATGGAATAATCACTCTGGCTAGTGATCCGGACATAGCACTCCGCACCGAAAATAAAACCGCTGCACTAGCCCTCAAGGCATTATCTAAAGCCCTGGCGGCCGAAGAACTAACTTCGCTGCGCTCCACAGTGGACAGGGACGACGTGATACTCGACAAAATACCCAAGTCCACCTCTTTTAAACCAGCGAACGAAATAGTCAAATTCCAGGTCCACCCAACGGACCCTACAAAAACAACATCCATCGGGGCACAACTGAACTCCACAACAGACGCCACACTGCAGGAGTTCTTGCGTGAGAATTAGGACATCTTCGCCTGGCATCCTTTAGATATGCCAGTAATCACACGCAGGCTGGCCGAGCATAGCCTTAACATTCTAAAGGGGTTCAAGCCGGTCAAGGAGACTCTTCGACGTTTCTCTGAGCCTAAGTGGCAAGCCATGGGAGAAGAGCTAGCCAAGTTACTTGAGGCCAGATTCATTAGAGAAATAAAACATCCGGACTGGCTAGCAAACCTAGTGATGGGACCAAAGAAGGACAAATCCTGGCGCCTATGTGTCGATTTCAAGGACCTTAACAAGGCTTGCCCCAAGGATCCCTTCCTCCTTCCCCCGCATGGACCAAATTATCGATGCTACCGCCGGACACTACTCATTGTGTTTCCTCGACGCATACTCCGGATACCATCAAATTAAGATGGCAGAGTCCGATCAAGCCGCAACGGCATTTATCACTCCATACGGCCCCTTTTGTTTTAACACCATGCCTTTTGGGCTGAAAAACGCCGGTGCAACCTATCAACGCATGATTTAGACATGCCTGGAAACACAAATCGGCAAAACAGTGGAGGCATACGTAGACGACGTGGTCATTAAAACAAGACACGTCAAATCTTTGATTGACGACTTGAGGCTCACGTTCGACAATCTCTGAACATACGACATCAAGCTCAATCCGGAAAAATGCGTTTTCGGCGTGCCTGCCGGAAAACTCTGGGGCTTCATCGTATCCAATAGAGGAATTGAAGCAAATCCGGCTAAAATCCGAGCTTTGTCACAGTTGGCTATCCCAACATACCTCAAGCAAATCCAGAAATTAACTGGATGCGTGGCTGCCTTAAGCTGCTTTATCTCCCAATTAGGAGAAAAGGCACTACCTCTTTATCGCCTTCTTCGATGCACCGAACACTTTGAGTGGACTGATGCAGCCACAGACGGATTGGAAGAAATAAAAGCCGTATTGGCCACCAACCCAACCTTGGCCGCGCCAAATGTCAGCGAACCAATGTTGTTATATATAGCGGCAACACAGCAAGTTGTAAGCATAGTGCTTGTCGTCGAACGAGAGACGAACGGACATAAGTTCCTGCTTCAAAAGCCGGTATACTACGTATCCACCGTCCTCACTCCATGCAAATCACAGTACCCACATTATGAAATGATAGCATACGTGGTCTTCATGGCATCCCGGAAACTATGACACTACTTTCAAGAGTGTTCAATTACGGTGGCCTCAGAAGTACCACTCAACGACATAATAAATAACTATGATGCCACGGGCCAGATTGCTAAATGGGCTATTGAGCTCCCCCCGTTCGACATAACATACAAACCACGGCGAGCCATTAAGTCGCAAGTACTAGCTGATTTCGTCGCCGAATGGACGGAAGCCGAACTCCCTAAAAAGTATGGCGCGTACTCCAATTGGATCATGCACTTTGACGGCTCTAAGATGCTGGCTGGTCTGGGGGCAGGCGTCGTCCTGACATCCCCCACTAGAGATACAGTCCAATACGTACTCCAAATATTATACATAGACTCCAACAACGCAACAGAATATGAGGCCCTGTTGCATGGTCCCTAGATGGCAGTCTCCATGGGCATTCAACGCCTTGAGGTGCGTGGTGATTCAAACCTCGCAATATCTCAAATAAATGGAGACTTTGACGCCAAGGACCCAAAAATGGCGGCTTTCCGCAACGCCGTCTAGAAAATGTTAGCTCGGTTCGAGGGGCTTGAATTCCACCATGTGGTCCGGGAAAACAATGAAGCGGCGGATATCCTCGCCCGCATCGGCGCTAAGCGCGACCCTGTCCCACCTAACATCTTCTTGGAAACGTTGTTTAAGCCATCCATGGTATGGGAAGGAGAGACTGGCAACAACAGTCTGGACCCGACCACAACGCCAGATGCCGAACACTCTGACTTCGGAGGCTCTGCCACCGAAATAACGCCTTCGGCCCTCGTGATTATGGATGTCATCTCCCCGTGGACAGAACCCTTCTTGGCTTACCTAACTAGGCAAGAACTCCCTGATGACCCAAACGAGGCATGTTGCATTGTGTAGCGGTCTAAAGCCTACAAGGTCCATGAGGGAGAGCTTTATAAGAAAAGCGTTACCGGAGTACTTCAAAGGTGCATATCAAAAGAGGAAGGACGTCAACTTTTGGCAGAAATACATACTGGACTTGGCGGCCACCACGCCGCAGCTCGGGCCCTTGTAAGCAAGGCCTTCTGTATAGTTTTTTACTGGCTGATGGCTCGAGCAAACGCACAGGATCTCGTTCAACGTTGAGTCGGTTGTCAGCTTTTTGCAAACCAAAGCCATATGCCACCTACCACTCTCCAAACAATCCCCATTACTTGGCCCTTTGAGGTCTGGGGGCTCGATATGGTCGGACCCCTTAAAGGGGGAAGCCATATGAAAAAATACCTATTGTCATGGTGGATAAATTCACCAAATGGATAGAAGCCAAACCAGTTAAAACGGCTGAATCCGGACCAGTGATAGACTTTCATATTCGGGGTTGTACACCATTACGACGTCCCCCACAGCATCATCACCGATAACGGCTCGAACTTTACAGCCGACGATGTAAAAACTTGGTGCAGCAACATGGGCATTAAGCTCGATTATGCCTCTGTCTATCACCCACAAACTAACGGTCAAGTCGAGCGAGAAAATGGTCTTACCATGAGCGGCATTAAACCAAGATTAGTGCGATCCTTGAAGGAATCAGATACGCACTGGGTGGAGGAACTTGACTCCATACTATGGGGGCTACGGACCATGCCAAATCGCACTACCGGATACACACCGTTCTTTATGGTGTACGGCGCAGAGGCGGTACTGCCCTGTGACATCATTCATGATTCACCTCGAGTGCACATGTACGAAGAGAAAGAAGCCGAACTTGATCGGCAGGACAATTTGGACGCCTTGGAGGATGTAGCGCCACGAGACCGACGTGCCACGTGTTCTTCGAGTTATTCGCTGCTGTTGCCATGTCATTTGCTTGCGTGTTGCATTTCATCATGTCATCATGTGCATTGCATCATCATGTTTTCAAAACCTGCATCTGTCCGGGTTCCCCCAGTTTCGTCCGTTGTCCGTTCTGAGCCCAGGCACACTTGCACGCGCCCGCGGCACGTCCGAAATATTATTTTATAAGTGGCCGGAAAATGTTCTTGGAATGGGTTGAAAGTTGGCATGTGGTGTTGTTATGTTGTAGGTAGGCTGCCTGCCAAGTTTCATCGCATTCGGAGTTCGTTTGATGCCCCAACGGATAACTATAGCGGCAATATAGTCGGTCTATCGTCGGACGTTTCCGGTCTCCGGAAACAGTTGCCGGGTTGCTTTCCCCCTCTCTCTTCTCAGCCCACCACCACCCACCGTCATGTCCAACCTAACCTCTCTCGTCAGCCCGCGGCCCTCCTCGCGCGCGTGCCCGAAAGTTGTCCCGGACCCGACCCAGACAGTCGTTACCGTTGTGTCCGAATCATCCCCAAACTTCTACAAAACGTCACCGTTTTCTTATTTGGAACCCCTAGCTATTTTATCCGGGTTCGTACGATTACGATCGGATGGATCGAGTAGCCCCTAACCTAACGAACCTACCTATATAAATAGTCAACCCTATATTCTAGGGGAGTTGTCCCATCCATCCCTCTCGGCCGCCGCCACTAATCCTCTCGGGATCCCCTCACTCAATCTCCCTCGATCCCATCACCCAACCAACTAGAGCCGCACTCCTCCCGATCCAAATCCTCTCCAACCTCCTCCTTTTCCACCGGATCCAGCGCGCCAGAGCTCCACCCTGCGTGCCCGCCTCCTCGTCCTCCCGGCCGCAGCAGATGAACGGAAGGCCTCGTGCCTGCCTCCTCACACTCCTCGTCGACCCAAGGAGTCGAACGCCTCCCTTCGGCGCCAACCACGCTTCCGACGGACTCGCCGGAGCGGCCAGCCCTCAGGCGTTCTTGCTCCTTCCCCTCTCCCCCATAGCTTCCTCTCCCTTCCTTCTCTTTCTCTCTCACGATCTCTCTCTCTCATACCGTTCACAGGCAGCGCCTCCTCCTTCCTGCACCAAGCCGCAGGTCGCCGCCCATGGAGCTCCACCACCCACCAGATCCGATGCCCCAAGGCCCGATCCTCCATTCCAGCCACCGCCGGACCGGCAAGCCTTCCGCCAGAGCCCTGCAGTCCCGTTTTTGCCGTTGCCAAGCCCCTACCTCTGCTTCTTTCGAACCAGGGAAGGGGACGAGCGCTCGCTTTGACCAGTCCTGCCTTGCTGAACCGCTCGATCGCCAAATCAGCGCCCACGCGTGGGCCTCCTCTTGCTAGGCAGCCCAGACCAGCGCGCCCCTTTGCCAGCGCTCCTCCCCCCGAACTGGGCCTGGCCCAGCTAGGTGAGCAGCCAGCCGCCCGGTGGGCATTTTCAGATTTGGCCCGTTTCGTGTTTTTTTCCCACAGAGCGATTTTCCTTTTATCCAGAGAAAAACCAGTTTTACAGATTATCCCCTAAACTTCATGCATATTTTAACTCCCAAACTAAGCATCACATGTAAAAACTTAATATATGAAACTTGCTTAGAATTTTGTGTATATTAATAATATTCAACTTTCATCTATGTTTAAAATGTTTAAAATTATGTTTGCCTAAATTTTGCCCCTATGCCATGTTAAAATGCTTTATTTCATAACTAAATAACCGTAACTCGGTTTGTAACAAACTTTATATGTAAATGGGGTGGAAAAATGCCTAGTTTAACATGGTGGCATCACTTTGCATGTTTAACAACTATAAAATATGGTTTAGGGCAGAACATTACCAAACCTAATATATGCATATGAGGATTTTCGGAATTGTTGTTCATTGTCTTCGGCCTCATTTAAACTTGCCTAGATAGGTAGTTTTCATTTGCTTCACCCTGTTGCCATGTTTAACAACATTTAATATTGGTGGGTACATAAACAAGATCAAACTAAATAAGTCATGTGGGGTTTCGTCAATATGCAACGGAGTTGCATGTTGAGCTCCACTTAATTTGTAGGATTGTTTGTGCATTTTGCCATGCCATGCCTCATTAAACCGGACATGCATCATACTTGTTTGCGCATCGTGCCATGCTTATGTGATGATTGTTCACTATGTTTTGTGCTTCTTTCCGGTGTTGCTTCTTCGGGTTGGTCCCGATAACGTCGCGTTTGCGAGGACCTGTTCGACTATGTCCATTTGTCTTCTTCAAGGATTCGTTCTTCTTCCTTGTGGGATTTCAGGAAAGATGACCATACCCTCGAAATCACTTCTATCTTTGCTTGCTAGTTGCTCGCTCTTTTGCTAGGCCTATGCTGCGATACCTACCACTTGATTATCATGCCTCCCATATTGTTAAACCAAGCCTCTAACCCACCTTGTCCTAGCAAACCGTTGTTTCACTATGTTACCGCTTTGCTCAGCCCCTCTTATAGCGTTGTTAGTTGCAGGTGAAGATTGGAGCTTGTTCCATGTTGGAACATGGATATTCTGTTGGGATATCACAATATCTCTTATTTAATTAATGCATCTATATACTTGGTAAAGGCTGGAAGGCTCGGCCTTATGCCTGGTGTTTTATTCCACTCTTGCCGCCCTAGTTTCTGTCATATCGGTGTTATGTTCCCGGATTTTGTGTTCCTTACACGGTTGGGTTTTAATGGGAACCCCTTGACAGTTCGCTTTGAATAAAACTCCTCCAGCAAGGCCCAACCTTGGTTTTACCATTCGCCACCTAACCTTTTTTCCCTTGGGTTCTTTTTTCCCTTGGGTTAGGCCAGCCCAAGGGTCATCTTTATTTTAACCCCCCCCCCCCCCCGGGCTAGTGCTTGTCTAAGAGTTGGTCCGAAACAGAGCCACTTGCGGCCACACCTCGAGGAAACTTGAGGGTTGGTTTTAGCTGTATGTAGTGTTCATCCGGTGTTGCCCTGAGAACGAGATATGTGCAGCTCCCATCAGGATGTCGGCGCATCGGGCGGTCTTGCTGGACTTGTTTTACCATTGTCGAGGATGTCTTGTAACCGGGATTCTGAGTCTGATCGGGTCTTCCCGCTAGAAGGAATATCCCTCGTTGACCGTGAGAGCTTGTGATGGGCTAAGTTGTGACACCCCTGCAGGGTTTTGAACTTTCGAAAGCCGTGCCCACGGTTATGGGCAGATGGGAATTTCTTTATGTCCGGTTGTAGAAAACCTGAAGTTGACCTTAATTAAAATGCATCAACTGCGTGCGTAACCGTGATGGTCTCTTTCCGATGGAGTCCGGGAAGTGAACACGGTGTTGGAGTTATGCTTGACATAGGTTGTTCTAGGATCACTTCTTGATCATAGATTCTCGAACGTGCTTTGCATTCTCTTCTCGCTCTCATTTTGTATGTTAGCCACCATATATGCTAGTTGCTTGCTGCAGCTCCACCTCATACCTTTTACCCTTCCTATAAGCTTAAATAGTCTTGATCGCGAGGGTGTGAGATTGCTGAGTCCCCGTGACTCACAGATACTTCCAAAACCAGTTTGCAGGTGCCGATGTTATCGAGCAGGTGATGCAACCAAGCTCAAGGAGGAGCTTGATGAAGATCTTGTCCTTTGTGTTCTTTCGTTCTAGTTGACCTGTAGTGGAGCCCAGTTGGGGTTGATCGGGGATCTGTGTAGCATTTGGGTAGTCTTATTTTATTTTGGTTCTATAGTCGGACCTTGATTGTATCTGGATGATGTAATGCTTTATTCATGTAATTGTGTGAAGTGGCGATTGTAAGCCAACTATGTATCTCTTTTCCTTATGTATTGCATGGGTTGTGTGAAGATTACCTCACTTGCGACATTGCTTTCAATGCGGTTATGCCTCTAAGTCATGCTTCAACACGTGGGAGATATAGCCGCATTGAGGGCGTTACAAGTTGGTAATCAGAGCCTTCCCCGACCTTAGGAGCCCCCTGCTTGATCGAATCGCTGGCGTTATTGAGTCTAGAAATGTTTCGAGTCATTTAGGAATTATATAAATCAGAGAGTTAGGACTTCTTTTTACTCCTCAGTCACTTCATCGCTCTGGTGAGGCATCCTGACTTAGAGTTTTGACTCTTCTCTTCTTAGATTTCACTAAAAAAAATTAGGATCATGCGAGTATCTTGGAATCGTTCCGATGGTTTTGTGACGAGAACATTTTTCTTGGTGCCTCCTATCATTTAGGGGTTGTGGCAGTGTCCCGGGGAGTTGAGCTCCGAGGTGTTGTCGTCACAATTTTATCGTTGCAGTTCTGAAATACCTGAGTTTAGTTTCGCCGACATCGAAAATCTCTTTTATGCAGTTGTTGGTGAGATAACCTCGATGCCACCCAGTACTGGGGCGGGAGTTCGGGAGTATTGCCATAACTCGTATAATAGATGCTTTTCGAAGGTTGAGGTAAACGATTTCCGAAGGTTTCTTGGTTATGTGTTGAACGATGGATACAACTGGATGTAGGATTTGCTAGTTTTGGGCGAGATATTATGCTTCCCCTGTATCCCCAACACCCGATTGCATAACCGGAAAATTTCGGTAGTTTATAAGTGGGAATTCAAGTAGCTCTTAGGATATCTTTCTGACGGATGTATGATACGAAATTGGGGTTCGACGTCTAGTGGTCCGCCTATCCACGGTTGGTTTTACAGTGGTCTCGTTGTGTCTTAAAGAGTCCTTGGCTATGCCGACTCGGGGACGCTTCTTATGTCATGTGCACTGCCTTGTACATGATGGTGCTGTACGATCGAGCCCGTGTAGGCCCCACCACGAAAACTTTGGACGAAATCTCTATCATATGTTTGTTCCGGCTTATTCTACAAGCCAATCCTTGTTTTGTTTTGAGTTGTGGTATTCGAGTTGCTTCGAAGTCAAATGCTGATTCCATATCTTTCCTAAACGGTGTTCTCATACTCCGAATTGAATACTAATCCTTCTTGATAATCGGGATTGTCATGTCAATCCTTTTCAACCGGCGAGTTTTCTCTTCAAGTGGATCCGATCATTTCAACATTCGCAAGATCAAGTATCAGTTCTTCTCAACGGTGTTTGTTTCATCCATCTCCAAGTTGCTTTTGTCTTTCCCGCCCACACACCCTTTTTCTTCAAGGACTCATATATCTTATTAAAGTATCCATTTTATTCATGTGAAGACTCTTCATTCTTGTCTTTGAATATTCTTATCTAGTGATTCTCATGAAGATACTAACAGAGCCTCAAGTTCGTCAGTTTTCATTTATTTTCTTCTCCGGTGGATCCAATTCAAGCTTTGTTGATCATACCCTTTTCCTCGTTTCAAATACCTTCTCATGCCGGTGCACCTCATATTCATTCATTTCTCGCTATTCAATTGTTCCGGAGTTCTCAAGATATCTCAAAGATTCGTGTTTCCACTCTGCATTCATTCAAGCTCTTTCGAGATTGGTATGTCATGCAAGCCATTTAATTCAACCGGTGCAATCTCTCTTTTCAAGCAATCGTTCAACGGTGTATCTTTTGAGTGGGCCCTAACCCACAGGTCTTTACCCAGGATCTTACCTGACTCTTCTTATTTTCCCGGAGCTATCCTAAATTCATTTCGAAGTTTAACGTAAGAATGAATTATCATCAGTCATATGTATTTCTCCAAGATCTTTCATATTATTTTCATTGTCGGCTCATCTCTTCGCTTTTGATTCTTCTGGAGTGTCTCAATAATTCATGGTGGTGTTTCTCATTGTCTTTCTCAACACTTGAAGACCGAAGAAGATTTTCTATCAATCTTGTTCCATTATATTCAAGATTCATGGTTCTAGCTTGTTGCCATCCTCTCATAATTGTTTTGATTGTGAGAATCCTTTTCATCCTTCCGGAGCAACCCAGGAGTCTTCTTAGTTTCATTCTCCGAAGGCCATCATTTCGGGATTATTCATTCCAGCTTTCAGCTATTGTTCTCCAAATCTTACCGGTGCATCATTCAATTATTCTCTAATCAATTCATGATCTCTCCGTTCCCTTGTATCTAAATCCTCTCAAGTATCTTCGTTCTTTTGTAATTCTTCCCAGTGATTCAACCCTTTACTTCGTTCATTTCCAATTCTTACGGTGGCTATTCAGGATTTTTCTTCCTTGCTATCATATCTATTTATTCGTTGTCAATCCTAACGGTGGCTCGTGCAACAGTTCTCGTCATTCGTTATCATATCAATTTATTCATTGTTTCAACCCTTCCAGTGGATCACTGAAGACCTTCCCAAGTTTGCGCTATATCTATCTTAATCCTTTCTACGAGAATAAGTAGTGTGCCAAATCCATTGTTTGTCATCAATTTAATTGATGAAGGCTAAGCATAATGTAATTTCTTATTCTTGTTTCATCGAGTTTATTCAACTTCCTTTTTCTGGAGTGGTCCATCATATCACAATCTCGGTTCTAAATGCTTATATTTTCTTCCGGTGTTCCAAGTTGCCACTTTATTTCATCACGAAGCTCCATCTAAATGATTGCAAGGATTCACCTTGTGTTTTCAACTTCTTTTTCCTTCCGTGTGATCATTCTTTTTTTAACGGAGTTCTTCATGAAGGTTCTACATAATGGCTCATAAAGGATTTAAATTCCTTCTCGAAGTGTTCATCGAGATTCTTTTCTAAGGAGATCAAGTATTCTTCTTCTTGCTATCCAGAGTGAAATTCTTTCCATCTTATCATTGGAGGTGGTATTATGTCATTCTTGATAATTTGAGTTCATGTTTCATGATTCACAGGTTGTTAAGAATGGGGTATTTTAAATCCATCAACCTCTTCATTGGAGTTATCTTGGGTTATATTCCACCTAAAGCCTTCCCTAAGGATTGTTGCTAATTATGGTGCTTATAAGTGACCCAAGTTCTTCATCTATCCTTCCGGTGAAATATTTTCTCCTCTCCTTGGTCATATCAATCCAATTCTTTTTCGTGAGTGGCAAGTTGTCACCTCATAATTTTGAGATGTCCTCTATAAGTCCATATCAAGCTAATCCTCTTTTCGTTGTTGGTGTTCCAACAACTCCATTCGACTTTTCTCCTAAGGATGCCTTTTCAAGCTCATATGTGGCAGAAGTTGTCATTTTCTTCTCAATTCCTTCTTTTTCAGTTATCTATCTTCTATTTCTTCCTTCTGGAGCAATTGTGATGTTGCTCTTCTCAACCCATCATCTCGTTTGTCAAAGATCATGTTCTTTTCATGATTGTCCGTTTAACCGGAGTGTCGTGTCCTCTGCTCAAGTTCTTTTCTTCGTATCAAGTCTTTCATAACTTCTCAATCGGAGTGCTGCCCGAAGTTGTTCTTCTTTGTTCCTCTATTCTAACGGAGTGTTTTCAACTTCATTAATCTCCGTTGTATTCTTTTCTCGAGTTGGCCTAACCTTTTCAAGGTTCTTTGGTTTCACTCGTTTGTCAAAGAAGCAACTTAGTTTTACCTCTTCTCTTTCTTTTCAGTTGTCCCTCCGGTGCCATTCTAGATCTCGGGATGAGATCCTCTCATAGTGGTGGAGTGTTGTAGCGCCCCAAGACCGATGTGCTAGGTGTTCTTCGAGTTATTCGCTGCTGTTGGCATGTCATTTGCTTGCGCGTTGCATTTCATCATGTCATCATGTGCATTGCATCATCATGTTTTCAAAACCTGCATCCGTCCAGGTTCCCTCAGTTCCGTCCGTTGTCCGTTCTGAGCCCAGGCACACTTGCACGTGCCCGCGGCACTTCCGAAATATTATTTTATAAGTGTCTCGAAAATGTTCTCGAAATGGGTTGAAAGTTTGCATGCGGTGTTGTTATGTCGTAGGTAGGCTGCCTGCCAAGTTTCATCGCATTCGGAGTTCGTTTGATGCCCCAACGGATAACTATAACGGCAATATAGTCGGTCTATCATCGGACGTTTCCGGTCTCCGGAAACAGTTGCCAGGTTGCTTTACCCCTCTCTCTTCTCAGCCCACCACCACGTACCGTCATGTCCAACCTAACCTCTCTCGTCAGCCCGCGGCCCTCCTCGCGCGCGCACCCGAAAGTTGTCCCGGACCCGACCCGGACAGTCGTTACCATTGTGTCCGGATCATCTCCAAACATCTACAAAACGTCACCGTTTTCTTATTTGGAACCTCTAGCTATTTTATCCGGGTTCGTCCGATTACGATCGGATGGACCGAGTAGCCCCTAACCTAACCAACCTACCTATATAAATAGTCAACCCTATTTTCTAGGGGAGTTGTCCCATCCATCCCTCTCAGCCGTCGCCACTAATCCTCTCGAGATCCCCTCACCCAACCTCCCTCGATCCCATCGCCCAGCCAACCAGAGCCGCACTCCTCCCGATCCAAATCCTCTCCAACCTCCTCCTTTTCCACCGGATCCAGCACGCCCGAGCTCCACCCTGCGTGCCCGCCTACTCATCCTCCCGGCCGCAGCAGATGAATGGAAGGCCTCGTGCCTGCCTTCCCACACTCCTCGTCGACCCAAGGAGTCGAACGCCTACCTTCGGCGCCAACCGCGCTTCCGGCGGAGCTCGCCGGAGCAGCCAGCCTTCAGGCGTTCTTGCTCCTTCCCGTCTCCCCCGCAGCTTCCTCTCCCGTCCTTCTCTCTCACGATCTCTCTCTCATGCCATTCACAGGCAGCGCCTCCTCCTCCCTGCACTAAGCCGCAGGTCGCCGCCCATGGAGCTCCACCACCCACCAGATCCGGTGCCCCAAGGCCCGATCCTCCATTCCAGCCACCACCGGACCGGCAAGCCTTCCGCCAGATCCCTGCAGTCCCGTTGTCGCCGTTGCCAAGCCCCTGCCTCTGCTTCTTTCGAACCAGGGAAGGGGACGAGCGCTCGCTTTGACTAGTCATGCCTCGCTGAACCGCTCGACCGCCAAATGAGTGCCCGCGCGTGGGCCTCCTCTTGCCAGGCAGCCCAGACCAGCGCGCCCCTTTGCCAGCGCTCCTCCCCCCAAACTGGGCCTGGCCCAGCTAGGTGAGCAGCCAGCCGCCCGGTGGGTATTTTCAGATTTGGCCCGTTTCGTGTTTTTCCCACAGAGCGATTTTCCTTTTATCCAGAGAAAAACCAGTTTTACAAATTATCCCCTAAACTTCATGCATATTTTAACTCCCAAACTAAGCATCACATGTAAAAACTTAATATATGAAAATTGCTTAGAATTTTGTGTAGATTAATAATATCCAACTTTCATCTATGTTTAAAATGTTTAAAATTATGTTTGCATAAATTTTGCCCCTATGCCATGTTAAAATGCTTTATTTCATAACTAAATAACTGTAACTCGGTTTGTAACAAACTTTATATGTAAATGGGGTGGAAAAATGCCTATTTTAACATGGTGGCATCACTTTGCATGTTTATCAACTATAAAATATGGTTTAGGGCAGAACAGTATCAAACCTAATATATGCATATGAGGATTTTTCGGAATTGTTGTTCGTTGTCTCCGGCCTCATTTAAACTTTCCTAGATAGGTAGTTCTCATTTGCTTCACCCTCTTGCCATGTTTAACAACATTTAATATTGTTGGGTACATAAACAAGATCAAACTAAATAAGTCATGTGG
This sequence comes from Triticum urartu, assembly GCF_003073215.2. Lineage (NCBI taxonomy): Eukaryota > Viridiplantae > Streptophyta > Magnoliopsida > Poales > Poaceae > Triticum > Triticum urartu. The sequence goes on along the minus strand of NC_053023.1, from coordinate 229,458,078 downwards.
GGTTTCGTCAATATGCAACGGAGTTGCATGTTGAGCTCCACTTAATTTGTAGGATTGTTTGTGCATTTTGCCATGCCATGCCTCATTAAACCGGACATGCATCATACTTGTTTGCGCATCGTGCCATGCTTATGTGATGATTGTTCACTATGTTGTGTGCTTCTTTCCGGTGTTGCTTCTTCGGGTTGGTTCCGATAACATCGTGTTTGTGAGGACCATACCCTCGAAATCACTTCTATCTTTGCTTGCTAGTTGCTCGCTCTTTTGTTATGCCTATGCTGCGATACCTACCACTTGATTATCATGCCTCCCATATTGTTAAACCAAGCCTCTAACCCACCTTGTCCTAGCAAATCGTTGTTTGGCTATGTTACCGCTTTGTTCAGCCCCTCTTATAGCGTTGTTAGTTGCAGGTGAAGATTGGAGCTTGTTCCATGTTGGAACGTGGATATTTTGTTGGGATATCACAATATCTCTTATTTAATTAATGCATCTATATACTTGGTAAAGGGTGGAAGGCTAGGCCTTATGCCTGGTGTTTTGTTCCACTCTTGCCGCCCTAGTTTCCGTCATATCGGTGTTATGTTCCCGGATTATGCGTTCCTTACGTGGTTGGGTTATAATGGGAATCCCTTGACAGTTCACTTTGAATAAACTCCTCTAGCAAGGCGCAACCTTGGTTTTACCGTTCGCCACCTAGCCTTTTTTCCCTTGGGTTAGGCCATCCCAAGGGTCATCTTTATTTTAACCCCCCCCCCTCGGGCCAGTGCTTGTCTAAGTGTTGGTCCAAAATCAGAGCCACTTGCGGAGCCACCTCGAGGAAACTTGAGGGCTGGTTTTAGCTATACATAGTGTTCATCCGGTGTTGCCCTGAGAACGAGATATGTGTAGCTCCCATCAGGATGTCGGCGCATCGGGCGGTCTTGCTGGACTTGTTTTACCATTGTCGAGGATGTCTTGTAACCGGGATTCCGAGTCTGATCGGGTCTTCCCGCTAGAAGGAATATCCTTCGTTGACCGTGAGAGCTTGTGATGGGCTAAGTTGGGACACCCCTGCAGGGTTTTGAACTTTCGAAAGCCGTGCCCGTGGTTATGGGCAGATGGGAATTTGTTAATGTCTGGTTGTAGAAAACCTGAAGTTGACCTTAATTAAAATGCATCAACCGCATGCGTAACCGTGATGGTCTCTTTCCGGCGGAGTCCGGGAAGTGAACACGGTGTTGGAGTTATGCTTGACGTAGGTTGTTCTAGGATCACTTCTTGATCATAGATTCTCGAACATGCGTTGCATTCTCTTCTCGCTCTCATTTGCGTATGTTAGCCACCATATATGCTAGTCGCTTGCTGCAGCTCCACCTCATACCTTTTACCCTTCCTATAAGCTTAAATAGTCTTGATCGCGAGGGTGTGAGATTGCTGTGTCCCCGTGACTCACAGATACTTCCAAAACCAGTTTGCAGGTGCCGATGTTATCAAGCAGGTGACGCAACCAAGCTCGAGGAGGAGCTCGATGAAGATCTTGTCCTTTGTGTTGTTTCGTTCTAGTTGATCTGTAGTGGAGCCCAGTTGGGGTCGATCGGGGATCTGTGTAGCATTTGGGGTAGTCTTCTTTTATTTTGGTTCCGTAGTCGGACCTTGATTGTATCTGGATGATGTAATGCTTTATTCATGTAATTGTGTGAAGTGGCGATTGTAAGCCAACTATGTATCTCTTTCCCTTATGTATTACATGGGGTGTGTGAAGATTACCTCACTTGCGGCATTGCTTTCAATGCGGTTATGCCTCTAAGTCATGCTTCGACACGTGGGAGATATAGCCGCATCGAGGGCGTTACAGAGGAGGAGCGTGACGTGGCAAAAGCCCGATCCACATTCTATAAGCAACAGGCTCGACGGTATCAAAGCAGAGAAGTACGGGCCAAAACTTATAACGTTGGTGAACTCGTTCTGCGCCTACCGGAGAAGAAAAAGGACAAGCTCAAGCCCAAATGTGAAGGTCCCTTCGTTATTGACAAAGTTCTAACCGGTGGAGCGTACCGTCTGTGGGATGCATCGGACAATCGACTTGAGCCAAACCCATGGAACGCAGCCAGACTCCGAAGGTTCTACGCCTAGCGCCGGACTCTGTGTTCGTCTCCTTACCTCCATCAATTTTTTATATATCCGTTATTTGTCTTTTCGTTCTGTCTTTCTTCTCTTTTTCACGGCCTTAAAAGGATAAAATGTGTCTTGACTACACAATATTGACACGCTAGGCGTGCTCATTGTACCTGGGGGCTTCTTATACAGAAGCTTAATATAACTATGTTTCGGGCTCTATGCCCCCCCCCCCCCCGCGCATGTGTTACTTTTCCACATGTACCTTTTCTTCGCCATTATATGCATCAATATGACTTAAGTTTTGGCCAAGATGGGTTGCCTGGCTCTTGTGTTTATGCCCTACATTCCCGTTAATTCGGCTAGGACATAAGGGGTGCACCTCTGTGATAGTTACTGCCGGGTCAGCCGGATGTGTACCTCAGACTAGGTGAAGCCGAAAGCTAGCGTTCTTAAGGGGATATTCGATCGGTGAACAAAAGATGACTTTTATTTATTGTGATACATGCCCCAGATGTTTATATCATGCGTCTCTTCTCGCAGTCCGGACATGCACATTAATGCATGCGTACCGAGTGAAAGGAACCCTTAACAGAACTATTCTCCCTGGAAGTTGTTTCTTACTATCCATGTAATATAACATAGCTAGTTGGGTACTTGTCTATTCAAGCACTTATGACCCCTACACCTGGTTTCCACGCGTACCCCGATTTTTACATAACGGAGCAGGTATTCGGATACACTCCAGACTGTTGGGTTCGGAGGTTGAAGCGAAAAGGTCCGCCATGACAAATGATTTACAATCCGGCTAGGGATAATACATGTCATTTGAAGTACACAATCACTTAGACTGACTAAATTCTTCTTCTGTACCATCCAACAGGCTGTCTAGCCTACAATCCTGTTGGGCATACTTTGCGTCTAATTTCACCTGGTCATCCACCAAACTGACGGGGATCTCTTTCCCATCAGACCCCACAGGTCCGACCTCGGCCATGTGGTTCGGGTCAGTCTTGGTATATCGCGTCTTCACCCTGGCCTAGGCTTCCCTTGCACCTTGTCGGCAGGCCGATATCTTCCATAATCGGAAGCCCCGCCGCGCTCCGTTGAGCATGTCTACAAGCTCCCCCATGCCTCCTGGCAGGGAGGCGGATGGCCACAAGGCTTGGGCAATGCCCTACATCACCTGCCGAACTTGTTCGTGCAGTTGTGAGAGCTCTGGAAGAAGGTCACCCGCAGACCCGGGCATCTCCTCTGCGGGACAACTCGTCAGCATACCTACAGATATAACTCTGTTAGCCGGTTTCTTCGCTGAACTCTATAAAAGTTCGTTCAAGCACTTACTAAAAATGCCATGTCGAAGCCTTTTATTCTCCTTTACGGAGTCAGCTAGCTGGGCCCGAACGTCTTTCAGTTCAACGCCCAGCTGGGTATTGGCATCTTGGAGATCATTTTTCTCCTGCCTAACCCGCGTAAGCATGCGCTCGCCAGCCTCTAGCTGTCGTTGAGCATGTTGCTCATCCCCTCGCATGACCTCCGGATTCACTCCGAGGTCATCTGCAGAATCTATTGTTAGATTTTCATACATGTCGAATACTAACCGCTACATATCCTTCTTTTCGATAGAAATAAGTGTTACCAGATGGGGCCTTCGCGGACTCCTTCATTGGGGAAACTGCGGCCTGCAACTGGGCTTTGCACTCCTCCAACTCTTGAGACAACTGGGTATTCTTCTCTGTAAGAGCCTACACAAATAATGATCCTTAAATCAGTTGTGTCAACTGTTTCAAGTCTCAGGGGCTACAGATATATATAATCAGATTTTCTTACCCGTACATCCTTTACATTGATGAAAGTTGGTAATTATGAAAGTTATTTAGTTATGAAATAAACCATTTTAACTTTCATCCAAAGACAATCTGCACGTCAGACTCATCGTCATTGAAGCCTGGTTCGGGGGCTACTAAGGGAGTCCTGGATTAGGGGGTCCTCGGACAGCCGGACTATATCCTTTGGCCGGACTGTTGGACTATGAAGATACATGATTGAAGACTTCGTCCCGTGTCCGGGTGGGACTCTCCTTTGCGTGGGAGGCAAGCTTGGAAATTCGGATATGTAGATATCCTCCCTTGTAAATAACTCGTGTAACCCTAGCCCCCTCCGGTGTCTATATAAACCGGAGGGTTTAGTCCGTAGGACAACAACAATCATAATCATAGGCTAGCTTCTAGGGTTTAGCCTCTGCGATCTCATGGTAGATCAACTCTTGTAATACTCATATAGTCAAGATCAATCAAGCAGGAAGTAGGGTATTACCTCAATTGATCGGGCCCGAACCTGGGTAAACATTGTGTCCCCTGCCTCCTGTTACCATCCGCCTTAGACGCACAGTTCGGGACCCCCTACCCGAGATCCGCCGGTTTTGACACCGACAACGTGCGCGCCTCTACATCGACCAGTATGTACGTACACATTCGCAACCAGAATGCCAACGCTAAATACGCTTCGACCAGGTGGGTCCCGACTGTCAGGCACTTTCTTGCGTGCAAAGATGTAGCTGGTGGTTCCCAGTAGTCAGGGGTGAATCGTTTTTTTTGCCCGGACGCACTTCCTTGCGTGCGAAGATGTAGCTTGTGGGTCCTAGCAGACAGGGGGAAACGTTTTTTTCGCGAAATACGGTGGCCCGTCTGGTGGGGCCCGGCTGTCAGGTGGAGGAATAATTATTTTGCGCGTAATAAGGAGGCACTTCCTTGCTGCGGCCGTGGACCCAGCTGTCAGACTCTCCACGTATAGTCCATGTCCGATGGAAGCCGTTCCTTGACCATGTTGACCATGCCGTGCTGAGGGCACCAGGGCGATGGACGACGGCGACGCCTAGGAAGGGGATGACACGGAGCCGAGGAAGACGCGGTAGTGGAAGCCAGCGCGGAGAGGAGTACGAGGGTTCACTGGTTCGGCTGTGGTGTGAGGCTGCCGTCGCCGCAGAATAACAGGGGTGTGGGTGAGTAGAGGGATGGCCTGGCCAGCGGTGGGAGTAGTAGGGGCAGTGAGGCCTCCGCGGCATCACAGCTAGCCACAGGAGGCAGGAGCACGCGACACGACCGGCACTGGTTTGGGCGGCTGGAGTAAAAAGACCAGAGGTTGAAGAAGCACTACGGCCGTTGGATGGACATCGTATGGTCACTGGAGCTAGAACCGTTCATATTGACTAAGTTGACAAAGCCCACCATCCCTGTCAACTTAGTAGGCCCACAAGTCAACCTCCCACCAAGGTGGGTCCTAGCTAGTAGGGGGAGTATTCATTTTTTTCTACGTAATAAGGAGGCACTTCCGGTGGGTCCGAGCTGACAGCGGGGGGAACATTTTTTTCACGAAATACGGTGACCCGTCCGGTGGGTCCCAGCAATCAGGGGGAAACGTTTTTTCGCAAAATATGGTGGCCCGTCTGGTGGGTCCCTATTGTTAGGTGGAGGAATCATTATTTTCCGTGAAATAAGGAGGCACTTCCTTTCCAGAGCTGTGGACCCAGCTGTCAGCCTCTCCACATATAGTACACTTCCGATCGAAGTCGTTCCTTGACCATGTTGACCATGCTGTGTTCTGTTGCATGCATGCATCCATGGGCGTGGTGCGTCCCCACAGTCAGCCTCTCACGTACAGTCATCTTCCGATGACTCTTGGTTGTTGACCACACCGAGCCGAGCGCACCAAAGGCCGGTGGATGATGGCAAGGCCCAGACTGGAACGACTCGGAGATGGGGAAGACGGGGCTGTGGAGTCGCAGATGGAGAGGAGTGGGAAACTTGACTGGTTCGGGTGTGCGGCAGCATAGCCGCAGTGCCACCCACGGGAGACAGGAGCACGGCTGTTGGATTAACATCCAACGGTCCAACTGCTAGAATCATTTGTTGACTAAGTTGACAAAGCCCTACGTACACGTCCGCTTAGTAGGCCCACAAGTCAGCCACCAAATCTGACGGGTCCCAGCTGTCAACCTGAGGAATAATTTTTTTTCGCATAACAAGGAGGCACTTCCTTCCGTGCGAAGATACAACGGTGGGTCCCAGCTGTCATGTGGAGGAAACATTTTTTAGCTTAATAAGGAGGAACTTTCCTTGCGTGCGACCATGGACCTCGTGGGTCCCAGCCGTCAGGCTCTCCACGTATAGTCCTCTTCCGATGACTCTTGTTTGGTGACCACGGCGCACCGAGCGCAGCGAGGCAGTGGACGACGGCGAGGCCCCGGACGGGAACGACTCAGAGATGGGAAGACGCGGCAGTGGAGTCACAGATTGAGTGGAGGAGAAGGGTTATAACTGGTTCTGGTGCGGCGTGGGGCTGCAGTCGGTGGAGAATAACAGGAGGTATGGAGGGGTGGAGGGATAGCCTGGCCGACAGTGGGGTAGCGCTTCGCAGCGATGCGTGCTAAGCAGAGCCGCTAGCCGCCAGAGGCCGGACCAGGCGGTCCCGGCTATGCTGGAGGAAGAAGACAAGAGATTGAAGGGGCATGCCGACCAAGGTGACAACGCCCTTTGTAGGCTTTGATCTATTGGCCCACATGTCAGCCTGCAAAAATGTGGCATATATTTAGCCCATGTTTTCTAGAATGTACAGTCCATTTGCTAGGTTGGGTGAACAAATAATTTCGCGTCAATGCAGCCCATTTATATTATCTAAGAAAGCCCAGCCCATTTGCACTTCCTTCAAATACATGAATTAGCTGGGCTCGTTATATATATAATGTTATATTAGAAGGAGCAACTAATATAAAAAATAACCAGGATTTTCCTTGCCACTTATGTTAAACATTTATTTTTATAAGTTAATAACACATGGGATGTTTTTATAATGTATATATAAGTCTCTATAAATTATACGATAATAGTAATAATATAAATACATATAATGTGGTTCAAAAAATACATTGGGCTGCTGATCTTTAAGAAAAAGCCCATAGGCCGGTATGGACCTCAAAAAATAATTTGAAACCACTGTCACCGTATGTCATGGGCTACGCATGCTAAAATACAAAACCTAGGCTTAGCTGATACTTGTTCGCCCTCTTGAAAAAATGATACCAGATCCCCGAGCGAACTGGATTATAGAGGGTCCGGCGGCACGAGTGAAGAAGCACATCAGGAGCGATTTTTTTTCTTTAGTGGATGGCTCTCGATGGCGTTTTTTACTTGCCTCTGCACCATACAACTTGTATTTTAGCCTCCCAGTCCGTGGTGGACTAGCAGGCCATTTGCTGGGCGGGCCAGCCTACAGAACCAGCACTCGATTTTTCATCAAGCCCCAAAACCAACACAGTACTATGTTTGTTTTGAGGCCGAAAACATTACGACAGGGGTTGAGCGGGGGAGGGGGCAAGACAGAGCAAAAAGATTAAAAAGAGATGATGCGCCGTTGCTACCCTAACAAAGCAGGTGCACTTCTTCTTGGGAAGAAGGTGTGCCGTTGACACCCACACGTCACATACCCCACAGTAGGCATACTAACAAGTTCACACCCAAGCGCAACAGAAAAGGTAAACATTCGTATCAAACTCAGGTTCACAGGACACGTTCATATTCATAGCCAACATTCACTATCAACAACTCAAAAGATTCATATATACACAAGTTCAGCATGTCTATGGATCCAAATGATTGATAGATCACACAATAATATTCATAGATAATTCACAAAACGATTCAGATATACACATGTTCAGTATGTTTATGCATCCAAATAATTGAGATCACAGCCAATATGATCCATGGACGAACTTTAATTACCTAGGGTATTGACTGGTAAATGGTGTTCACTCGGAGGTACTTCTTGCTAAAATTAATGTTTGTACGAGTAAACTTTCGAGTACAAAAGAGGCAGCACATACAATCTGGACTTTTCTTGTAGGTTTATCCTCAAATAGTGGCCTCATGCTGAGGGAGGTTTGAGCAACTTTGCCACTACTTTCATCCAACTAGTTTACTGGCTCATCTTGGTCCTGTAGCTCACCAAAATTCTACATTGCAGACGAGAAAGGAGGCGGTTGAGAAATGAACTACCCAAATTTTTTGTGCAGTTCAACTGAAATGGAGCATCCTTGGCGTGCAGACTGATTAAGTGCCAGATGAATATACGCATCAACCGACTCCATGCCATACAGTTCGTTGCCATATCTGCCGATAAGCAAAAGGCACAAGTTGGTACCAAAGACTGGACTGTGTTTTTCTGGGCTATGCGCCAAGCAATATTTTTAGCGTTCACTCTCCTAATACTTGGAGTTTGACAACTGGTTGATGCCGGTTGATACTCGAATGAATATAGGCACTTCTTGTCAACATCGATGCTTGTCTGAGTGAACTTTGGAGTACATAGCAGCAACATAAGTATCTGTCCATCTGATCTTTTTGTGCAGCTCTACTGAAATCACCCAATGCAATGATTAGCCTGCGAGTTCAGGCTCCAAGTTACTCCTTTATAAAATCGGCAAACAGTAGCACAATACCAAATTACCAATACATGACAAGCACAATAATCAGGATAAAGACCAGTACCAACCTATCTAAGGTTGGATATCAATTACTTTTTCCTTTGACTGGAAGCCGGGATAAGCGAAGCGACTGACAGCAAAGGAAGAAAGCAGGCCCAGATTAGCGACTGACAAGAAAGGACGAAAGCTGTCGAGGCAATGAAGCACCCAAAGTTTTTGTGCAGTTCCACCAAAATCGAGCATCACTGTTGGCACATATATTGAGAGAGTGAGATTACTGTAATAGTGGGACTAGTTGATGAAACATACACTAACAAATAGAAGCACCCTCATTATCTTAATGGGTAAAGTTAGCAACATAGTAGTCTTGCTTAAAGAGAGGTATTAGTTTATTTAATTAGTGACAATTAGCTCAACACTCAAAGCATTGCCATGTATCATAGTTTGCAAAACTTTAACGTGCAAAGATAAATTAGTTTCTCATGACAATAGCATGATACAAATAGATATGACAGCAAACTAATATGGATGAAGGCCTTAGGCCCGTACTAACCTGAGGAAAAAAGCTTATTCATGTAGTCCCATAAGAGATGATAAAGCACTCATTGGAATCACTCAATAGTATATATTTTTGTGCACCTCAAATGTATGGTTGAAATCACTCTTTTTTACCAGTGCTGAGATTATATCGAAAGATTATCAAGAACTTCTAGCAGAATTAAAGCACAGACTGGGATACAGTTCATTGTATTGTCTTGTGTAGTTCCACTAAAATGTATGATTGGAACAACATGATCCCTGTTTGCACAAGTAGGAACAAGGTGAAACCTTCATTAGCTTAGTGAGAAAGGATAGAAAGACATTAGCATATTAGTCTAATAGTAGCATCAAATTCATGATGGACAATACGCAAAACATTGCCTCATTGAACAAATGGCAATAAATTGACATGCAAAACAATAGCACTATTATGTCATGACACTAATAATATTCCATCCCCGCTCCACCACGTGATTCACCTCCATAGACAAACATACACACGTACATGATTCATCATAGGGTGCTACTAAAGATTTGTTTAACTCCGACAGGAAAATTAGGCAGCAATAAATTAGTGGTACTTATGTACTCCTAATTAATTAAGTGAGACAGCAGAAGTGGAAGGGCTCCCTGGAGGATCGTCTCACATGTAAGGTAGTCGTTGTCGGAGCCCTTGAATGGCCTCGACTGAGGCCTCTGGCTTCAGCAAGCTCGCCTTGGCACTGTTTATTCTTCTTCTTCTTCCTCTTCATGCTATGTTTCTCATTCTCCTCACCAGTTGGTGAAACCAAGTACATGATTGGCCTTCTATTTCAGAATTGGTTTGGTCAGTGAGGGAGTACAAGTGTACTGGTAAAAAATAGCATTATTTTCTCATGGCAGTCGCAAAATAGAGATGAACACATGCATTAAATATCATTCTTACCTAAAGGAAGGTTATGGTGCCAATATGGATGATGAGGATTGGAACACGGATCTTCCTTTGTGTAGTTCCACCGAAATGAACCAACTGTTCCATTCTGACATTCCAGTTAAATAACACAAAAGTCACTGCTTTTAAGAGGACCTTTTAAGAAGAGATTTGTGCAGTGCACCAAAAGGTCACAACAGCAACTAGGTGAAATAGATATCCCTGTTTACACAAAAAGCTACAGAGGAAACAGTCAGAGTCTCAAACAATTACTGGCAAAAACATTTGGCTAAACTTTTCATGGCTTATAACAATGGCATGGCTTCATTTTTACCAGGGGCATTAGATTAAGAACAACTAAATATTTGGTATAAGGGCATGTGAGAGTGGGTGCACCAGCAGTCCAGCAGCATGTACCTAAATAGGGGCATAAAGTGGTGATTCATAGTTTGTTGCCCTGAGAAACAAACATCCAAGAAACATATCTAGGTTGGTCCCATTTTTTTCACTCTAGCCACCTACTCCTATGTGTGGATAGAAAATCTAGTCCTGGTCATACCACTGTGATCAGCGTTACCCCTATATTTTCCTTTTCGACCAAGAGACCGGTTGGATGACCAGTCTGTACTATTTTTACCCCCTTTCCTTCCTGTTTGTACCAAGTCCGTTGGACTATGTTTGGTTCTAGGTCTAGTATTGCCATATTTTGCCACACATTTTTGCCAACCTTGCCTAAGTTTAGGGGCTGTTTGGTTCTAGGCCTAGTATTGCCATATTTTGCCACATATTTTTGCCAACCTTGCCTAAGTTTTTAGTTCATCAAAATGAAAGCCACAAGTTGGCAAGCCTAAGGGAATCTTGCCACACTTTGTGTGTGTATGCCATGTGGGTCTCAAGTGTGGCTTGCATAAGGTGTGGCTTGAACCAAACGCTCACCTAAGTTAGTCAAACTTGCCTAACCTTAGGTGTGGCAACCTTTGGCAAAGTTAGTCACAAACCAAACATCCCCTTCTTGTTTGAACCAATTACAAGATTCGACTCCATGAAGTAGCTTTACCTCTAACAATAGTAGAAAAAATAGGTGATGTTGGACCATCCGATCGAGAGGGGCTGAGAGGTAGAAAATGATGCACATGCAGCGATATAGCGAGCTGGGGAAGTAGAGCTAAGGCAGTTTCGAAGGAAGATATACCTGAATGTCGTCGGGATGTGGATAGGTGGGCGGCGGGAGGACGGATCCACCCACACTAGGGAAACGACGAAGGGATCGGAGGACCTCCCGCGCCGGCGCTCGGCCAGAGATAATGGTGCAGCCGGCAGTGGGTGTACTCCCTCACTGTCGACGACAGCCTAAACGCTGCCCCTCCTACCCTTCACTAGCGGAGGGGGATACATCCGGATGTATAACCAGCGGTGAGGATAGAAAGACAATGTTTTTTGAAGGGAGAAAGACAGTGTTACCACCCCTATCTTGTTTAGACCTCGAGAGGACGAGAGTGTGTGAATAGAGGAACCCTAGCAAGCAAGCGCGGAGGCTCCGTCCTATATATACGTAGTGGGGTAGTTTTCCATTTTCAGTCCATCAAAAAAATCGTTAAAAATTGTGTACTACGTGCCAGGTCACCGTTTTTTAGTTGTTGATTGTTTTTTGAGATAGCTACCCGCTTGTTCCAAGTGGTGTTACAGTGTGCCAGGTCGCACTTTGTATCGTTCAAGTCCGGTACAAGTCCCTCCATTAAATGAATAACCACCCCCTCGTAAAAATTATGAACAAGCCCATGGCTAAAATTATTGGAAACGTGGGTTGCCCCAACATGCATTATTATTATTTATATTTTCTACTCCCTCCATTCCTAAATATAAGTATTTTTTATTAGCCACACCTAAGACAAGAATTTTTTTATTAGCAGTGAACCCCACATGTCATAGACACAAAAAGTGTGGCAAGATTCCCTTAGGCAAGCCAAAGTGTGTCTAACAATTTGAGAAACTCAAGTTAGGCAAGTGTGGAAAGTGTGGGTAAAATAATGTGACATAAGACAAACATAGTCACAATCCAAACAGCCCCGTAATTTTTTGTGACATGCATGAAAATTTGGTTAGTTAAATTTATAGTCAAAATTTGGCAAGGTGCATCAAATCAACACATGCAAGTATCAAAAGGGAAGTCACGGCATGCATGCATGCGTTGTACTCCCTCCGTTTCCAAATATAAGTCTTTTTAGAGATTAAACAAGTGACTACATACGAAGCAAAATATGTCTACATACATCCGTATGTAGTAGTCCATTTGAAATGTGTAAAAAGACTTATATCGAGTGCAGTGCTTTGATGTGTTGCGTCAACTCATACAAGACCGAGAAGTTTGATTACTACAACGCCCTCTCCCTCGCGGACTGAGCTCCGGTGCCTTAACTGCACCTGCCTTTGGCTGTATGATAGGTGGGCCAACCACCTATTGGGCCCACCTGTCATAGACACAAAGGCAGGTGCAGTAAGTCAATGAAGTTGCGTCCCTCCCTCGCGCATGAGCGTGGTGGCTGGCAGGACTAGTAGGAGCTTTCGCTACACGCTTCTTGACGGCGGGGAACTTGTGGATGGATTTGACCATCATGTCATCCATGCGAGAGGCGAAGTCGGCGTCGGCGAGGGCTACGACGCCGGCGGTCGCCACTACCGTCTGGAAACGCTGCGCGGTCCGGGGCCGCAGGCCGGCACCTTGGATGATTTGGCACAGCCGACTGCCGCTCGTGACCATCGCCTCTATAGGTGCTTCTGGCTTCTATTCACTTGGTCATGGATGGTAGTGAGCAGTGTTGCGCAGAGACTAAGGAGTAGATGGACTGGAGTGGTGGGGCGCCTTTATATGAGAATCCAAACTCTGTTGCATTCACATCGTGCTGGCTCTATTCTGCTTCTCCAATTAATTCCCTCTGCATTTAGAGTAATTTGAGGATGCATCATTGACCGTTCAACGTCTCGGGAATCGCTACCCTCTCCCTCCTTGGCATTCAAGCACCTATGGTGGCGACTGCCGCTCGCGTCTATCGCGTGTCAGGAGATGTTCCTGTCGATGACGAGGTGCCTATGGTGACTTCGTAAATTTCAAGATGATAGTACTAGTATACTCAATATTGTGCACCGCAACCAAGGCCGAGAGGAAAACGAGAGAACTGCATATTTATTTACGATGTAGATTAACTCATTTTGCTCCATATGTACTCCGTCTTGGTGTAGTCTAGTCACTTGTTGAAATCTCTAGAAAGGCAAATTATCCTTTCTGTTTTACAGGGCTATACTAGCAAGTACTCCCTCTGTCCAAAAATACTTGTCATCAAAATGGATAAAAAAGATGTATCTAGAACTAATATACATTTAGATACATCCCATTTTATTCATTTTGATGACAAGTATTTCCGGACGGAGGGAGTACTACAATGGTGGGCTCACATAGCAATTTGTCTCATGCAAGAGCATGGCTATATGAGTGCTCCAAGGTTCACAACTGCCACGTTCAGGTTGCACTTGGCTCTTCGCCTCTTCGAGAAGACAAACATTGATGTTACTACTACTGCTTCTACAATGAGCGGAGGGGTAGCTTGTTGTAGTACTATAAGCAAAAGCTTGTCCTCGTCTGTGAGCCACCGCACGCATGGGCGAGGGAGAAGGCGTGTAGTAGTAAAATCAAGCTTCTCCTCGTTGTACGAGTTGACACTGAAAGACCCGCAGTGTACAATACTCCATTTTCTACAACCTCTAACATTTACCCCACCACAAATTAAGATGTATATTCCTGTCTTGACCAGATGAGCGTGCAAACTAGAATCACCAGGATGACAGGTAGGGCCATAAGATTATTTTAATCAAAAAATATAGCATGGAGCCGACCCCAACGATTTTAAGCTTACAGGCACGGTACACGCTATCCTAGACTGCTCTACACATGAAACTCCAACACGAGCGTCCGGGCTGCGCTTGGCTCTTTGCCTCTTCGGGAGTACTACTGCAGTGGAGGAGTACTATAGTTTGCTTATGGCCATCTGACACCGACTGAACTGCTGCATGTCCACCGCGTACGGGAGGGAGAGCGTGTAGAGAACGAAAAAGCTTCTCCTCGTCCTGCCAGCTACCACGCTCATGGGCGAGGGAGGGACGCAGCTTCATTGACTTACAGCTCTTGCCTTTGCGTCCATGATAGGTGGGCCCAACAGGTCGATGGCCCACCTGTCATGCAGCCAAAGGCAGGTGCGGTTAAGGCGAGAGGGCATTGTAGTAATAAAACTTCTCGTTCTTGTACGAGTTGACGCGACACATCAAAGCACTTCACTTGATATATTTCAATAATTTGCGTTTACCGATGCATTAATTACAACGCATGCATGCATGCCGTGACTCTCCTTTTGATACTTGCATGTGTTGATTTAATGCACCTTGAAGTAGTATGAATATGTGACAGTAAAGCTTTGTAATGCCCCGGCCCTAATAAAGCAAGAGATGGTTGTGCACGAGGAGGGCGAGATCATGCAGACGGAATAGGACCAGACGATGGAGCTCTCTATGGTCTCGATGGACCTCACCTTGCTCCACTGCCCCTTGTGCCTCCGCCCCTTGAAGCCTCCAGTGTATGAGGTTCTAATACACCTCATCCGTTCAGGTGATCAAGCAAGCTGCAGGTTTCTTGATTGATGTGTTGTTCGATTGATTTGTGAGTGCAAGGGAGGGCACCTGGCTTGCGCGGACTGCCACGTCGAGCGCCCCAGGAACCAGCGGCAGTGTCAGAAGTGCGAGCGAAGTGGTGGCTTCAATGTGCGTAACACGGTGGTGGACGCCGTCCTCTCCTCGGTGAGGGTGGAGTGGCCGCATGCAGGCTGTGCGCTCTACGTCACTTATCACAAGCTCGCCGATCACCAGAGCGTGTGTCTGCTCGTGCCCTGCAAATGCCTCGTGCCCGTTTGCGGCTACGAAAGCCCGCCGCTGGTGCTCTCCCACCACATCAGCACCGTGCATCCCATGCCCATGCACAGGATCCAGTACGGCAAAGCGCTCCAGCTGCAAGTGCCACTGTCGGAGCCACGACTCTTGCTATTCGCGGAGGTGGACGGCCGCGCGTTTTTATTGGTCGGCGGCATGCTCGACATCGGCACGCCTATCGCCATGTCGGTCGTTTGCATCAAAGCGGTGGCGTCCCCACTGCCGCACTATGTGGACAAGTTGTGGGCGAATGGCCCGCTGGGTGAGCCCAAAGGTAGGACCGACGCCGTCAAGGTGGAAATGGAGGTGACAAGCAGCAAGGATCCCGGCGACGTCGCTGTGCAGGAGCTGACCTACTTCATAGTTCCGCCCAAGCTGTTGGCCGGGGCTAAGCTGGTGTCCCTCCACATTCAGATTGACAAGCTCACGTCCTAAATATTCTACAATGCCTTCTGTTTATCTTAGTAATATGTTAATATAGGGGTTAGCTCGGTCTACTTTAGCTTAAGAGATGGTGGGTTTTGGTGGCGATGCAGCAATTACCTCGACATCAGATCAGCAGTGAAAGTAATTTCGAATAGTTGAATGGATATTTTGTGTCTGTTGGATATAAAGATCCTTTGGGTAACAAGTAACAACTTATATGCTCTTTTTTCTAAATGAAACAGCGATACTAGTATAATTTTTGTTGACATGCACTAATATTTTCGAAACGGACATCGGGCTGTAGCTAGAAGGGCGGTTGGGATGCGGCATCGGCCCATACCACGTTGATCCCCGATTGGGACGCACCGACTATGGATTTTCCCCCTCGCCGATGTCGACCGCGTCTACGTAGAACATTGTTCCCTTCCCCTAGCTGCGGGATCAGGCCGGATATGTGACCAGCGGTGTGGCCACTGTCGTTCTGTGCCTGTGAAGAGAGAAACCCCAGCAAGCAAGCTTGTAGCTTAGGCTCCTGCTACTGTATATATAGTGGTTTTATTTTTCTCTCCATATCAACCAATTTATATTGCATACGTGTCATTGAAGAGTGAAATGATGGTTGCTTCTTCCGACTAACTTACTGTGTGATTTGACTTCTCCTTTAGTGGCCCCTACACGTACTCCCCCTACGTGTATGCAACAGTCACACGTACACATGGACGGCAAAATGCGCGCGACGCCCTAATGCATGCATGTCCGAGCACACGACGGAACACACACGGTCATGCTCAAGTGCTCAACCTACATGTGCATGCACACACATACTCAGCCAGGGTGAGCTATTGACCGTATAAACACCAGAAAATGTATATATTGAGCGCCATGAGCGTATTATGAAGTCCACTGACCTTATTTTTACAAATATACAGTGACAGACAGTGTATTTATCTCATTTGAAATTAAGCCATATTAACCGGAGAGGAGGCAGTATGGACTAGCATTACTTTATTGTGTCCCGTAAGCTTGCCGAACGAGGAGAGGCTTGCAGGACGGGAGAAGCTTGCGTGCGGTGGCTCGCAGGACAAGGAGAAACTTTTGACTAATGCAAGCTCTCCTTCGCTCAGGCGGTCAACGTGCAACAGTTAATTCGGTGTCAGATTGCCAGAAGCATACATTGTACTACTACTATTATTGTTGCACTTCTCGAAGAGGCGAACATCCAAGCGCAAAGTTTACTAGTACTAGTACTACTACTATAGTGTATAGAGGTATGTAATATACTAGTACTACAAACCGGATGGAGGAGCATATGCACTCTTATTATATATTTAAAATGTGATAAAGCAATCTTCAACACATTTGGTTCTCTTCGAGGGTTCTCGCATGTGATAATGGAAGTTGATTCCATGGAACACTCACCACAATTATCGCTTAATTCTGGCTCATATCCTGTTACAAATAGGAGCGCTCGGTAATATTTCCTCTTTTTTGTTATTCATCTTGTAAACAGGTCAGCAAACCTTGCGGCGCATCTTTGTGCGAACCATGCTTGCTGCAATTTGAATGTGGCCGAGAGCTGGCTTGATGAAACACCTCGCTTCCTACTTCTTTTTTGCGGGGTACCTCGCTTCCTAGTGACCAGTGTCTTGGCGGATCATCCTAAGAATTCTTATATATGAATAAAGCTCTCTCATTTAGCCACAAAAAAGATTAAGCCATATTAACCGGAATGGAGGGAGTATGGACTAGCACTACTTGTTGTTGTGTTCTGTCAACTCGTAGAACGAGGAGAAGCTTGCAGGACAAGGTGAAGCTCGCTTACGCCTTTTGACTAATGCAACGTACCCTCGCCCAGGTGGTGGACATGCATCAGTTCATTCGGTGTCAGATTGCCAGAGGCATACACTGTACTAGTACCGAACATGCGAAGTACCATCATTGTTCGACTTCACGAAGAGGCGAAGAGCTAAGCACAAGGTTTATTAGTATGAGTAGTACTACTACTAGAACCGCATGGTGGAGCCTCTGTACTCTCTTTTTTAATCTCCGATAAAGTACACATTTATTCCGGAGAAGGGAGGAAAACGGCAGCCCAACATGTAATGATGATATCTATCAACCATGCTTGAATATATCTTGGCCTACGTGCGAGCCCGTCTGTGTGTTCTGGCTCCTCGTCTCACTCAAGGAACGGTGGATTGGCCATTTTGCCGTCAATTGAGATCGGTTTGCTCACACTCCGGTCCCACATGTCAGCGATATGCCAAGAGGAGGTGCATTGACCGACTGGCCATACGCGTACGTGGTTTTGCACCTTCATACTACTCCTCCCTTCATCACAGTTTACAGGGCGCACTTCATTATGATGCATTTCTCTCAATGCATTTCCACCACCAGAGAGACTTTAGACGCGTTTAGTTTAATGCTCAATTAATTAGGGCATGGTAACCGCAATTTTCTCTCGATGTAGTACTACGGAGTGGAGTAAGTGCATGCATGTGTGTACCCGGGGTGGAGGCACTGCATGCATGTGTGTACGCATTATTTCCTCTAGTAATAGACGCCGTGCTATATCTACCAATGCTATTTTTCAGGCCGATCGCTAGTCGCCTTGGTCCCAAAGATTTTCTCTTTTTCTGAAGTGCGCTCTATCAACAGTGACGAATGGAGTAGTACGAGCGGATTCAAAGAAGAGCGTATTGATGGTTGCTTCTTCCGAGCAACTTACAGTGGGACAGGTGGGGCTTATGATTTGACTGCTCATTACTCACTATTAATGCGGCGCGACGACCGGTCTGAGTCTCCCGTGCGGCTATGCACTACCCCCTCGGTTCTTAAATATACTCCAGAGTATTTGTCTTTCTAGAGATTTCAACTAGTGACTACTCCAATATTTGTGTTTTTAGAGATTCAAATGGACTACTACATACGGATGTATATAGACATATTTTAGAGTGTAGATTCACTCATTTTGCTCCGTATGTAGTCACTTGTTGAAATCTCTAGAAAGAAAAATATTTAGCAACGGAGGGAGTACACATACGAACCAAAATGAGTGAATCTACACTCTAAAATATGCCATTTGAAATTTGTAAAAAGAAAAATATTGTTGATGACAGTTGTGACGACAAAAAGAAACATATTCCTTGTCCTTGATGACAGTTGTTGATGACATTTGTGTTTGTCTAAAACGGTGTGAGGATGAGATTGCATTATGGAAAGTACGCCGGATGAGCTACGTTTTGTGCAAAGAACTATGGAAGATCCACATGCAGCGACGTGGGCGGAGGGGTAGTTGAGCAAGGCCGGATGGGATACCTGGAGGTCGTCGGGATGTAACTAGGTGAGCGGCGGCGGGCGGAATTTGCCCATACTGCGGCAGCGAGAAGGTGGTGTAGGCCCAACCGTGTCGGAGCTTGGTCAGAGAGAACGGTGAGTACCGTAGATCGGGACTTGCTGCCTTGGCACCATCGAATGGAGAAACGATGCACGTCCTCCCTTTCTGCCGACGGACGGGATGCGGCCGCATTAGTGACCAACGGTGAGAGAGAGAGGCCACCGCAGCCTTGTGTGAGATACTCTGAAGAGAGACAAACTAGGCGGGGAGGCTCCATTGTATATAGTGGAGCGGACTACCTTTTTCTCCATAAAACTCATTTTATATTTTGTGTACGTGCTATTGAGCGATATAACTTTATTTAAAAATAATGTGCCAACGCATCAAGTCAAACTTTGTTTGGTGCACGCGTGGTACATGACCTCCATTGGTAAACAACCGCTACACACGTTCAAATTAGCACGTCGGCTGCCATTTCGTATAGAAATGAGCTCCACCGTGTACCTGCGCAGGTGTGGCTGGGCACGAAGCGTGAGTACGTGCACGGTCACCTATTCTCTTCTTGTATACGTACACCACCTACGTGGGGTTATGTGAGAGAGATACAAACATAGAGAGATATAGTGTAAGGGTTCATGAGAGTTTTTTTGGGGGGGAGGGGTCAATGAAAAAATTTAACATATGCAATGTGTGTGAAATAGAGTCCTGGATATATCACATATATAGAGGGGGCGATCCACGAGAAGAGAGTGGAGGTATCATCGACTTGAGGTGTCCATAGAATCGAAGAGAGGGATGATGTCTGTGTGTGTGCGCGCGCAGTCGATAAAGAGTGCAATAGAATTTGTGTGTGCCCACGTCAAAGATATAGAGTGGCTGGCCTACTACAACGAGAGAGGGGACAGGTGCAGTTTGTCTCTGTTGCATGGATACCTACCTACAGCGCTCGACTATCGGTGTGTGGTGGTGGGGGGAGGGAGGCCTAATTAACTATAGAGGTACAATGGCTGGTATATGTGTGGAGGAGGAGAGAGGCCTACCTCATGTATTAAGGGAGATCGATCTGAAGGAAATATGCCCTAGAGGCAATAATAATGTTATTATTTTATTTCCTTATATCATGATAAATGTTTATTATTCATGCTAGAATTGTATTATCCGGAAACATAATACTTGTGTGAATACATAGACAAACTAAACGTCACTAGTATGCCTCTACTTGACTAGCTCGTTAATCAAAGATGGTTATGTTTCCTAACCATAGACATGTGTTGTCATTTGATTAACAGGATCACATTATTAGGAGAATGATGTGATTTACATGACCCATTCCATTAGCTTAGCACCCGATCGTTTAGTATGTTGCTATTGCTTTCTTCATGACTTATACCTGTTCCTATGACTATGAGATTATGCAACTCCTGTTTGCCGGAGGAACACTTTGTGTGCTACCAAACGTCACAACGTAACTGGGTGATTACAAAGGAGCTCTACAGGTGTATCCAAAGGTAAATGTTGGGTTGGCATATTTCGAGATTAGGATTTGTCACTCCGATTGTCGGAGAGGTATCTCTGGGCCCTCTCGGTAATGCACATCACCTAAGCCTTGCAAGCATTGCAACTAATGAGTTAGTTACGAGATGATGTATTACGAAACGAGTAAAGAGACTTGCCAGTTACGAGATTGAACTAGGTATTGAGATACCGACGATCGAATCTCGGGCAAGTAACATACCGATGACAAAGGGAACAACGTATGTTGTTGTGCGGTCTCACCGATAAAGATCTTCGTAGAATATGTGGGAGCCAATATGAGCATCCAGGTTCAGCTATTGGTTATTGACCAGATACATGTCTCGGTCATGTCTACATTGTTCTCGAACCCGTAGGGTCCGCACGCTTAAGGTTTCGATGACAGTTATATTATGAGTTTATGAGTTTTGATGTACCGAAGTTAGTTCGGAGTCCCGGATGTGATCACGTACATGACGAGGAGTCTCGAAATGGTCGAGACATAAATATTGATATATTGGACGGCTATATTCGGACACCGGAAGTGTTCCGGGTGATTTCGGAGAAAACCGGAGTGCCGGAGGGTTACCGGAACCCCCCGGGAGAAGTAATGGGCCTTATGGGCCCTAGTGGAGAGAGAGGGGCGGCCAGGGTGGGCCGCGCGCCCCCTCCCCCTCTGGTCTGAATTGGACTAGGAGAGGGGGGTGCCGCCCCCTTTCCTTCTCCCTCATCCCCTTCCTTTCCCCCTCCTAGTAGGAGTAGGAAAGAGGGGAGTCCTACTCTTATTAGGAGGAGGACTTCTCCTCCTTGGCGCACCCTAGGGCCGGCCGGCCTCCCCCCCTTGCTCCTTTATATACGGGGGCAGGGGCACCCCTAGACACATAAGTTGATCTTCGTGATCGTTTTCTTAGCCGTGTGCGGTGCCCCCTTCCACCATACTCCTCGATAATATAGTAGCAGTGCTTAGGCGAAGCCCTGCGACGGTAGAACATCAAGATCGTCACCACGCCGTCGTGCTGACGGAACTCTTCCCCGAAACTTTGCTGGATCGGAGTCCGGGGATCGTCATCGAGCTGGCGTGTGCTAAAACTCGGAGGTTCAGTAGTTTCGATGCTTGATCGGTCGGGCCGTGAAGACACATGACTACATAAACCGCGTTGTCATAACGCTTCCGCTGTCGGTCTACGAGGGTACGTAGATCACACTCTCCCCTCTCGTTGCTATGCATCACCATGATCTTGCGTGTGCGTAGCAAATTTTTTGAAATTACTACGTTCCCCAACAGTGGCATCCGAGCCAGGTTTTATGTGTTGATGTTATAAACGAGTAGAACACAAGTGAGTTGTGGGCGATATAAGTCATACTTCTTACCAGCATGTCATACTTTGGTTCGGCGGTATTGTTGGATGAAGCGGCCCGAACCGACATTACGCGTACGCTTATGCGAGACTGGTTCTACTGACGTGCTTTGCACACAGGTGGCTGGCGGGTGTCAGTTTCTCCAACTTTAGTTGAACCGAGTGTGGCTACGCCCGGTCCTTGCGAAGGTTAAAACAGCACCAACTTGACAAACTATCATTATGGTTTTGATGCGTAGGTAAGAACGGTTCTTGCTAAGCCCATAGCAGCCACGTAAAACTTGCAACAACAAAGTAGAGGACGTCTAACTTGTTTTTGCAGGGCATGTTGTGATGTGATATGGTCAAGACATGATGCTAAATTTTATTGTATGAGATGATCATGTTTTGTAACTATGTTATCGGCAACTGGCAGGAGCCATATGGTTGTCGCTTTATTGTATGCAATGCAATTGCGCTGTAATGCTTTAATTTATCACTAAGCGGTAGCGATAGTCATGGAAGCATAAGATTGGTGAGACGACAACGATGCTACGATGATGATCAAGGTGTCGCGCCGGTGACGATGGTGATCATGACGGTGCTTCGAACATAGAGATCACAAGCACAAGATGATGATGGACATATCATATCACTTATATTGATTGCATGTGATGTTTATCTTTTATGCATCTTATCTTGCTTTGATTGACGGTAGCATTTTAAGATGATCTCTCACTAATTATCAAGAAGTGTTCTCCCTGAGTATGCACCGTTGTGAAAGTTCTTCGTGCTGAGACACCACGTGATGGTCGGGTGTGATAGGCTCTACGTTCAAATACAACGGGTGCAAAACAGTTGCACACGCGGAATACTCAGGTTATACTTGACGAGCCAAGCATATACAGATATGGCCTCGGAACACGGAGACCGAAAGGTCAAGCATGAATCATACAGTAGATATGATCAACATAGTGATGTTCACCAATGAAACTACTCCATCTCACGTGATGATCGGACATGGTTTAGTTGATTTGGATCACGTGATCACTTAGAGGATTAGAGGGATGTCTATCTAAGTGGGAGTTCTTTAGTAATATGATTAATTGAACTTAAATTTATCATGAACTTAGTACCTGATAGTATCTTGCTTGTTTATGTTTGATTGTAGATAGATGGCCCGTGTTGTTGTTCCATTGAATTTTAATGCGTTCCTTGAGAAAGCAAAGTTGAAAGATGATGGTAGCAATTACACGGACTGGGTCCGTAACTTGAGGGTTATCCTCATTGCTGCACAGAATAATTACGTCCTGGAAGCACCGCTGGGTGCCAGGCCTGCTGCTGGAGCAACACCAGATGTTATGAACGTCTGGCAGAGCAAAGCTGATGACTACTCGATAGTTCAGTGTGCCATGCTTTATGTCTTAGAATCGGGACTTCAACGACGTTTTGAACGTCATGGAGCATATGAGATGTTCCAAGAGTTGAAGTTAATATTTCAAGCAAATGCCCGGATTGAGAGATATGAAGTCTCCAATAAGTTCTATAGCTGCAAGATGGAGGAGAACAGTTCTGTCAGTGAGCATATACTCAAAATGTCTGGGTATAATAATCACTTGATTCAATTCGGAGTTAATCTTCCAGATGATTGCGTCATTGACAGAATTCTCCAATCACTGCCACCTAGATACAAGAGCTCCGTGATGAACTATAATATGTAAGGGATGAATAAGACTATTCCCGAGCTCTTCGCAATGATGAAAGCTGCGGAGGTAGAAATCAAGAAGGAGCATCAAGTGTTGATGGTCAACAAGACCACTAGTTTCAAGAAAAAGGGCAAAGGGAAGAAGAAGGGGAACTTCAAAAAGAACAGCAAGCAAGTTGCTGCTCAAGAGAAGAAACCCAAATCTGGACCTAAGCCTGAAACTGAGTGCTTCTACTGCAAGCAGACTGGTCACTGGAAGCGGAACTGCCCCAAGTATTTGGCGGATAAGAAGGATGGCAAGGTGAACAAAGGTATATGCGATATACATGTTATTGATGTGTACCTTACTAATGCTCGTAGTAGCACCTGGGTATTTGATACTGGTTCTGTTGCTAACATTTGCAACTCGAAACAGGGACTACGGATTAAGCGAAGATTGGCTAAGGACGAGGTGACGATGCGCGTGGGAAATGGTTCCAAAGTCGATGTGATCGCGGTCGGCACGCTACCTCTACATCTACCTTCAGGATTAGTGTTAGACCTAAATAATTGTTATTTGGTGCCAACGTTGAGCATGAACATTATATCTGGATCTTGTTTGATGCGAGACGGTTATTCATTTAAATCAGCGAATAATGGTTGTTCTATTTATATGAGTAAAATCTTTTATGGTCATGCACCCATGAAGAATGGTCTATTATTATTAAATCTCGATAGTAGTGACACACATATTCATAATGTTGAAGCCAAAAGATGCAGAGTTGATAATGATAGTGCAACTTATTTGTGGCACTGTCGTTTAGGTCATATCGGTATAAAGCGCATGAAGAAACTCCATACTGATGGACTTTTGGAACCACTTGATTATGAATCACTTGGTACTTGTGAACCGTGCCTTATGGTAAGATGACAAAAACACCATTCTCCAGTACTATGGAGAGAGCAACAGATTTGTTGGAAATCATACATACAGATGTATGTGGTCCGATGAATGTTGAGGCTCGTGGCAGATATCGTTATTTTCTCACCTTCACAGATGACTTAAGCAGATATGGGTACATCTACTTAATGAAACATAAGTCTGAAACATTTGAAAAGTTCAAAGAATTTCATAGTGAAGTTGAAAATCATCGTAACAAGAAAATAAAGTTTCTACGATCTGATCGTGGAGGAGAATATTTGAGTTACGAGTTTGGTGTACATTTGAAACAATGCGGAATAGTTTCGCAACTCACCCACCCGGAACACCACAGCGTAATGGTGTGTCCGAACATCGTAATCGTACTTCACTTGATATGGTGCGATCTATGATGTCTCTTACTGATTTACCGCTATCGTTTTGGGGTTATGCTCTAGAGACGGCCGCATTCACGTTAAATAGGGCACCATTAAAATCCGTTGAGACGACGCCTTATGAACTGTGGTTTGGCAAGAAACCAAAGTTGTCGTTTCTGAAAGTTTGGGGCTGCGATGCTTATGTGAAAAAGCTTCAACCTAATAAGCTCGAACCCAAATCGGAGAAATGTGTCTTCATAGGATATCCAAAGGAAACTATTGGATACACCTTCTATCACAGATCCAAAGGCAAGACTTTTGTTGCTAAATTCAGAAACTTTCTAGAGAAGGAGTTTCTCTCAAAAGAAGTGAGTGGGAGGAAAGTAGAACTTGATGAGGTAACTGTACCTGCTCCCTTATTGGAAAGTAGTACATCACAGAAACCAGTTTCTGTGACACCTAGACCAATTGGTGAGGAAGCTAACGATGATGATCATGAAACTTCAGAACAAGATACTACTGAGCCTCGTAGATCAACCAGAGTAAGATCCGCACCAGAGTGGTACGGTAATCCTGTTCTGGAAGTCATGCTACTATATCATGATGAACCTACAAACTATGAAGAAGCGATGGTGAGCCCAGATTCCGCAAAATGGCTTGAAGCCATGAAATCTGAGAGGGGATCCATGTATGAGAACAAAGTGTGGACTTTGGTTGACTTGCCCAATGATCGGCAAGCAATTGAAAGTAAATGGATCTTCAAGAAGAAGACTGACGCTGACGGTAATGTTACTGTCTACAAAGCTTGACTTGTCGCAAAAAGTTTTCGACAAGTTCAAGGGATTGACTACGATGAGACCTTCTCACCCGTAGCGATGCTTAAGTCTGTCCGAATCATGTAGCAATTGCCGCATTTTATGATTATGAAATTTGGCAGATGGATGTCAAAACTGCATTCCTGAATGGATTTCTGGAAGAAGAGTTGTATATGATGCAGCCGGAAGGTTTTGTAGATCCAAAGGGAGCTAACAACGTGTGCCAGCTCTAGCGATCCATTTATGGACTGGTGCAAGCCTCTCGGAGTTGGAATAAACGCTTTGATAGTGTGATCAAAGCATTTGGTTTTGTACAGACTTTTGGAGAAGCCTGTATTTACAAGAAAGTGAGTGGGAGCTCTGTAGCATTTCTGATATTATATGTAGATGACATATTACTAATTGGAAATGATATAGAATTTCTGGATAGCATAAAGGGATACTTGAATAAGAGTTTTTCAATGAAAGACCTCGGTGAAGCTGCTTACATATTGGGCATTAAGATCTATAGAGATAGATCAAGACGCTTAATTGGACTTTCACAAAGCACATACCTTGACAAAGTTTAGAAGAAGTTCAAAAAGGATCAAGCAAAGAAAGGATTCTTGCCTGTGTTACAAGGTGTGAAATTGAGTAAGACTCAATGCCCGACCAATACAGAAGATAGAGAGAAAATGAAAGATGTTCCCTATGCTTCGGCCGTAGGCTCTATCATGTATGCAATGCTGTGTACCAGACCTGATGCGTGTCTTGCTATAAGTCTAGCAGGGAGGTACCAAAGTAATCCAGGAGTGGATCACTCGACAGCGGTCAAGAACATCCTGAAATACCTGAAAAGGACTAAGGATATGTTTCTCATATATGGAGGTGACAAAGAGCTCATCGTAAATGGTTACGTTGATGCAAGCTTTGACACTGATCCGGACGATTCTAAATCGCAAACCGGATACGTGTTTACATTAAACGGTGGAGCTGTCAGTTGGTGTAGTTCTAAACAAAGCGTTGTGGCGGGATCTACATGTGAAGCGGAGTACATAGCTGCTTCAGAAGCAGCAAACGAAGGAGTCTGGATGAAGGAGTTCATATCCGATCTAGGTGTCATACCTAGTGCATTGGGTCCAATGAAAATCTTTTGTGACAATACTGGTGCAATTCCCTTGGCAAAGGAATCCAGATTTCACAAGAGAACCAAGCACATCAACAGACGCTTCAATTCCATCCGGGATCTAGTCCAAGTGGGAGACATAGAGATTTGCAAGATACATACGGATCTGAATGTAGCAGACCCATTGACTAAGCCTCTTCCACGAGCAAAACATGATCAGCACCAAAGCTCCATGGGTGTTAGAATCATTACTGTGTAACCTAGATTATTGACTCTAGTGCAAGTGGGAGACAGAAGGAAATATGCCCTAGAGGCAATAATAATGTTATTATTTTATTTCCTTATATCATGATAAATGTTTATTATTCATGCTAGAATTGTATTATCCGGAAACATAATACTTGTGTGAATACATAGACAAACTAAACGTCACTAGTATGCCTCTACTTGACTAGCTCGTTAATCAAAGATGGTTATGTTTCCTAACCATAGACATGTGTTGTCATTTGATTAACGGGATCACATTATTAGGAGAATGATGTGATTGAAATGACCCATTCCGTTAGCTTAGTACCCGATCATTTAGTATGTTGCTATTGCTTTCTTCATGACTTATACATGTTCCTATGACTATGAGATTATGCAACTCCCGTTTGCCGGAGGAACACTTTGTGTGCTACCAAACGTCACAACATAACTGGGTGATTATAAAGGAGCTCTACAGGTGTCTCCAAAGTAAATGTTGGGTTGGCGTATTTCGAGATTAGGATTAGTCACTCCGATTGTCGGAGAGGTATCTCTGGGCCCTCTCAGTAATGCACATCACATAAGCCTTGCAAGCATTGCAACTAATGAGTTAGTTGCGAGATGATGAATTACGAAACGAGTAAAGAGACTTGTCGGTAACGAGATTGAACTAGGTATTGAGATACCGATGATCGAATCTCGGGCAAGAAACATACCGATGACAAAGGGAACAACGTATGTTGTTATGCGGTCTGACCGATAAATATCTTCGTAGAATATGTGGGAGCCAATATGAGCATCCATGTTCCGCTATTGGTTATTGACCAGAGACATGTCTCGGTCATGTCTTCATTGTTCTCAAACCCGTAGGGTCCGCACGCTTAAGGTTTCGATGACAGTTATATTATGAGTTTATGAGTTTTGATGTACGGAAGTTAGTTCGGAGTCCCTGATGTGATCACGGACATGACGAGGAGTCTCGAAATGGTCGAGACATAAAGATTGATATATTGCACGGCTATATTCGAACACCGGAAGTGTTCTGGGTGATTTTGGAGAAAACCGGAGTGTCGGAGGGTTACCGGAACCCCCCGGGAGAAGTAATGGGCCTTATGGGCCCTAGTGGAGAGAGAGAGGGGCGGCCAGGGTGGGCCGCGCGCCCCCTCCCCCTCTGGTCCGAATTGGACTAGGAGAGGGGGGGCGGCGCCCCACTTTCCTTCTCCCTCTTCCCCTTCCTTTCCCCCTCCTAGTAGGAGTAGGAAAGAGGGGAGTCCTACTCCTGTTAGGAGGAGGACTCCTCCTCCTTGGCGCGCCCTAGGGCCGGCCGGCCTCCCCCCTTGCTCCTTTATATACGGGGGCAGGGGGCACCCCTAGACACACAAGTTGATCTTCGTGATCGTTTTCTTAGCCGTGAGCGGTGCCCCCTTCCACCATACTCCTCGATAATATTGTAGCGGTGCTTAGGCGAAGCCCTGCGATGGTAGAACATCAAGATCGTCACCACGCCGTCGTGCTGACGGAACTCTTCCCCGACACTTTGCTGGATCGGAGTCCGGGGATCGTCATCGAGCTGAACGTGTGCTAAAACTCGGAGGTGCCGTAGTTTCGGTGCTTGATCAGTCGGGCCATGAAGACATACGACTACATCAACCGCATTTTCATAACGCTTCCGCTGTCAGTCTACGAGGGTACGTAGATCACACTCTCCCCTCTCGTTGCTATGCATCACCATGATCTTGCGTGTGCGTAGGAATTTTTTTGAAATTACTACGCTCCCCAACACGATCTGCCTCATGTATTAAGGGAGATCGATCAGCATCCATGCATATGTGTAGGAGAGGAATAAGGTTGGGAGAGAGAGAGAGCTAGAGGGTTGGAGGGGGTGGTAGTGGAGTTGCTTCTACCAAATGGTGGGATAGGCTTGCTAGACAACCAGAGGGCACGCCAGCAATATCAATAAGAGAGGGGATGTCTTCCTGTCTATGCACGTGCGTGTGGGAGACGTGTCAGGAGGCATGCACGAATGATGAGGGGGAGGATATGGATGTGGTAAGCAGACATAACTACATAGGAAGATCAATCGTCCTTTGTCAGAGAAAGGAGAGATATAACTTGTGAGGTACGTCGATCGATGGGGGCGATAGTTTAAGTCGACCTAGGTATATGTTGGGAGATCGATCGGTATACATGCATGTGTGTGTTAGAAGCAAATGAGGCATGGGGAGAAGGATAGAGAGAGAAGGATGCATCTAGGAGGTGGTGCGAGAGTCATACTATATCGAGGGGGAAGGAGTGTGCGAGTACGAGATCGATGAAAAGAGTAGTGGGGGTGAGGCATGGACGGTGATAAGAGAAGAGGGGAAGCTTGTGTTTGTGCTAGGCACACCTGGCTAGAGAGCCATATCGATCGATGTGTGCCGTAAAGAAGGAGCTGGGGGGCCTACACACACCATGGGTGAACGACCTAAAGTGAAAAGATGAATTTGCGCGATGGAGCTAGAGAATGCTGAGGGAGGGTGAGAGGGATGTGGGCGTGTGCATGCAGGGGAGAAAGTTAGCGCTAGCAAGCTACAAAGATAAGAGGATTGTGTGAGTGTAAAAGACGAATAGAGATCATACTTCATTATAAAAAGCGAATTTGGATATTTGAAGAATTTATCATAGTGTTTTAAACTGACGCATGTGTGAATATATATAACGGTGATACACATGATGTGGTTATGAACATGTTATACTACATATAATATATTTTATCTCTACTCTTATAAAAAACGGAGTTGTCGATGATGGTGTGCCTGCCATCCTGCAATATAGGCCGTCCGATTTATATCTGATGGATAAGAAGGAAACTATGGCAATTTTGAAAAAATATACCCACACCCCTCTCCATATTTTCAAATTAGGCCTCCCCTTGATCATGTTGATGTTCTGTGGAACGCATGGGCATCTTGCTAGTACTACGTATAATATATAGAACATTGATCATAATTTGGGCTAATGTGTGGCTTTTGCAGCTCAGGTCTAAATACTTGTCATAATGTAGGGGGCGGGGCACTATATTATGTGTGATAAAGACGGTGTACACGTATGGAACATGGTTTAGATTATGAATATATAGTTAGTACATCAAATGTACTATTATTTGGAATCAACATCAAGTGTATTCAAAAAATAGAATTCGAGTTCATGTAGTACACATAGCTCATATCTATCTCTATAGTAACCATGTGGTGTGTTATTAAGGTAATACATGAATGATGGTTGAAGTTGGCAACAATCATGATTGTAGATTCTTATTGAAATAGAGAAATGAATTCAAATTCAGTTCGAATTGCAGCGGTAGTATAGACATTTGGAATGCACTAAAATGTTGGTATGAGTAGGTTACATGCATTATACAGCAAGCGAAAAAAATTTAATTGGAAATAACATGGATTCATACTCCCTCCTTCCATCTATATAGGTCGTAATGCGTTTTTAAGACCGCTTTTGACTATTGACAAGATTGATAGTACATGACAAGCACAATGTGAAAATTAATCATTGAAAGAACCTTTCACAGACGAATTTAACGGTGTGCTTTGGGTAAGTTGCATGTCATATATTATTGCTCTAATATTTGGTCAAAGTTAGCATCGAAAAACGCATTAGGCCCTATATAGATGGAAGGAGGGAGTAGCTTTGAATAGCATTTTTATAGTAAAACGGTGCAAGACTCTCTCTTTGTGGATTTTCTCCCTCGCCGATGTCGACCGCGTCTACGCAGAACATTGTTCCCTTCCCCTAGCTGCGGGATCAGGCTGGATATGTGACCAGCGGTGTGGCCACTGTTGTTCTGTGCTTGTGAAGAGAGAAACCCAAGCAAACAGGCTTGTAGCTTAGGCTCCTGCTAGTGTATATATAGTGGTTTTCTTTTTCTCTCCATGTCAACCAATTTATATTGCGTACGTGTCATTGAAGAGTGAAATGATGGTTGCTTCTTCCGACTAACTTACTGTGTGATTTGACTTCTCCTTTAGTGGCCCCTACACATACTCCCCCTAGGTGGATGCAATAGTCACACGTACACATGGAAGGCAAATTGCGCGTGACGCCCTAATGCATGCATGTCCGAGCACACAACGGAACACACACGGTCACGCTCAAGTGCTCAACATACATGTGCATGCACACACATACTCAACCAGGGTGAGCTATTGACAGTATAAACACCGGAAAATGTATATATTGAGCGCCATGAGCGTATTATGAAGTCCACTAACCTTATTTTTACAAATATACAGTGACAGACGGTGTATTTATCTCATTTGAAATTAAGCCATATTAACCAGAGAGGAGGCAGTATGGACTAGCATTACTTTATTGTGTCCCGTAAACTTGTCGAACGAGGAGAAGCTTGCAGGACGGGAGAAGCTTGCGCGCGGTGGCTCGCAGGACAAGGAGAAACTTTTGACTAATGCAAGCTCTCCTTCGCTCAGGCAGTCAACGTGCAACAGTTAATTCGGTGTCAGATTGCCAGAAGCATACATTGTACTACTACTATTATTGTTGCACTTCTCGAAGAGGCGAACATCCAAGCGCAAAGTTTACTAGTACTAGTACTACTACTATAGTGTATAGAGGTATGTAATATACTAGTACTACAAACCGGATGGAGGAGCATATGCACTCTTATTATATACTTAAAATGTGATAAAGCAATCTTCAACACATTTGGTTCTCTTCGAGGGTTCTCGCATGTGATAATGGAAGTTGATTCCATGGAACACTCACCACAATTATCGCTTAATTCTGGCTCATATCCTGTTACAAATAGGAGCGCTCGGTAATATTTCCTCTTTTTTGTTATTCAGCTTGTAAACAGGTCAGCAAACCTTGCGGCGCATCTTTGTGCGAACCATGCTTGCTGCAATTTGAATGTGGCCGAGAGCTGGCTTGAT
This sequence comes from Triticum urartu, assembly GCF_003073215.2. NCBI lineage: Eukaryota > Viridiplantae > Streptophyta > Magnoliopsida > Poales > Poaceae > Triticum > Triticum urartu. The sequence continues at coordinate 229,426,381 of NC_053023.1, read as the reverse complement.
GAAACACCTCGCTTCCTACTTCTTTTTTGCGGGGTACCTCGTTTCCTAGTGACCAGTGTATTGGCAGATCATCCTAAGAATGCTTATATATAAATAAAGCTCTCTCATTTAGCCACAAAAAAGATTAAGCCATATTAACCGGAATGGAGGGAGTATGGACTAGCACTACTTGTTGGTGTGTTCCGTCAACTCGTAGAACGAGGAGAAGCTTGTAGGACAAGGTGAAGCTCGCTTATGCCTTTTGACTAATGCAACGTACCCTCGCCCAGGTGGTGGACATGCATCAGTTCATTCGGTGTCAGATTGCCAGAGGCATACACTGTACTAGTACCGAACATGCGAAGTACCATCATTGTTCGACTTCACAAAGAGGCGAAGAGCCAAGCGCAAGGTTTAGTAGTATGAGTAGTACTACTACTAGAACCGCATGGTGGAGCCTCTGTACTCTTTTTTTTTAATCTCCGTTAAAGTACACATTTATTCCGGAGAAGGGCGGAAAACGGCAGCCCAACATGTAATGATGATATCGATCAACCATGCTCGAATATATCTTGGCCTCCGTGCGAGCCCGTCTGTGTGTTCTCGGTCCTCGTCTCTCTCAAGGAATGGTGGATTGGCCATTTTTCCATCAATTCAGATCGGTTTGCTCACACTCCGGTCCCACATGTCTGTGATATGCCAAGAGGAGGTGCATTGACCGACTGGCCATACACGTACTTGGTTTTGCACCTTCATACTACTCCTCCCTTCGTCACAGTTTACAGGGCGCGCTTCATTATGATGCATTTCTCTCAATGCATTTCCACCACCAGAGAGACTTTAGACGCGTTTGGTTTAATGCTCAATTAATTAGGGCGTGGTAACCGCAATTTTCTCTCGATGTAGTACTACGGAGTGGAGTAAGTGCATGCATGTGTGTACCCGGGGTGGAGGCACTGCATGCATGTGTGTACGCATTATTTCCTCTAGTAATAGACGCCGTGCTATAACTACCAATGCTATTTTTCAGGCCGATCGCTAGTCGCCTTGGTCCCAGAGATTTTCTCTTTTTCTGAAGTGCGCTCTATCAACAATGACGAATGGAGTAGTACGAGCGGATTCAAAGAAGAGCGTATTGGTGGTTGCTTCTTCCGAGCAACTTACAGTGGGACAGGTGGGGCTTATGATTTGACTGCTCATTACTCACTATTAATGCGGCGCAACGACCGGTCTGAGTCTCGCGTGTGGCTATGCACTACCCCCTCGGTTCTTAAATATACTCCAGAGTATTTGTCTTTCTAGAGATTTCAACTAGTGACTACTCCAATATTTGTCTTTTTAGAGATTCAAATGGACTACTACATACGGATGTATATAGACATATTTTAGAGTGTAGATTCACTCATTTTGCTCCGTATGTAGTCACTTGTTGAAATCTCTAGAAAGAAAAATATTTAGCAACGGAGGGAGTACACATACGAACCAAAATGAGTGAATCTACACTCTAAAATATGCCATTTGAAATTTGTAAAAAGAAAAATATTGTTGATGACAGTTGTGACGACAAAAATAAGCATATTCCTTGTCCTTGATGACAGTTGTTGATGACATTTGTGTTTGTCTAAAACGGTGTGAGGATGAGATTGCATTATGGAAAGTACGCCGAACGAGCTACCTTTTGTGCAAAGAACTATGGAAGATCCACATGCAGCGACGTGGGCGGACAGGCAGTTGAGCAAGGCCGGATGGGATACCTGGAGGTCGTCGGGATGTAACTAGGTGAGCGGCGGCGGGCGGAATCTGCCCATACTGCGGCAGCGAGAAGGTGGTGTAGGCCCAACCGTGCCGGAGCTTGGTCAGAGAGAACAGTGAGTACCGTAGATCAGGACTTGCTGCCTTGGCACCATCGATTGAAGAAACGATGCACGTCCTCCCTTTCCGCCGACGGACGGGATGCGGCAGCATTAGTGACCAACGGTGAGAGAGAGAGGCCACCGCAGCCTTGTTTGAGATACTCTGAAGAGAGAAAAACCAGGCGGGGAGGCTCCATTGTATATAGTGGAGCGGACTACCTTTTTCTCCATAAAACTCGTTTTATATTTTGTGTACGTGCTATTGAGCGATATAACTTTATTTAAAAATAACGCGCCAACGCATCAAGTCATACTTGTTTCGTGCACGCGTGGTACACGACCTCCATTGGTAAAGAACCGCTACACACGTTCAAATTAGCACGTGGGCTGCCATTTCGTATAGAAATGAGCTCCACCGTGTACCCGCGTGGGGGTGGCTGGGCACGAAGAGTGAGTACGTGCACGGTCACCTATTCTCTTCTTGTATACGTACACCAGCTACGTGGGTTTGTGTGAGAGAGATACAAACATACAGAGATATAGTGTGCGGGTTCATGAGAGTTTTTTTGGGGGGGAGGGGTCAATCAAAAAATTTAACATATGCAATGTGTCTGAAATAGAGTCCTGGATATATCACATATATAGAGGGGGCGATCCACGAGAAGAGAGTGGAGGTATCATCGACTTGAGGTGTCCATAGAATCGAAGAGAGGGATGATGTGTGTGTGTGCGCGCGCGGTCGATAAAGAGTGCCATAGAATTTGTGTGTGCCCACGTCAAAGATATAGAGTGGCTGGCCTACTAGAACGAGAGAGGGGACAGGTGGAGTTTGTCTCTGTTGCATGGATACCTACCTACAGCGCTCGACTATTGGTGTGTGGTGGTGGGGGGGAGGGAGGCCTAATTAACTATAGAGGTACAATTGCTGGTATATGTGTGGAGGAGGAGAGAGGCCTACCTCATGTATTAAGGGAGATCGATCTACCTCATGTATTAAGGGAGATCGATCGGCATCCATGCATATGTGTAGGAGAGGAATAAGGTTGGGAGAGAGACAGAGCTAGAGTGTTGGAGGGGGTGGTAGTGGAGTTGCTTCTAACAAATGGTGGGATAGGCTTGCTAGACAACCAGAGGGCACGCCTGCAATATCAATAAGAGAGGGGATGTCTGCCTGTCTGTGCACGTGCGTGTGAGAGACGTGTCAGGAGGCATGCACGAATGATGAGGGGGGACGATATGGATGTGGTAAGCAGACATAACTACATAGGAAGATCAATCGCCCTTTGTCAGAGAAAGGAGAGACATAACTTGTGAGGTACGTCGATCGATGGGGGGGAATAGTTTAAGTCGACCTAGGTATATGTTGGGAGATCGATCGGTATACATGCATGTTTGTGTTAGAAGCAAATGAGGCACGGGGAGAAGGATAGAGAGAGAGGGATGCATCTAGGAGGTGGTGCGAGAGTCATACTATATCGAGGGGGAAGGAGTGTGCGAGTACGAGATCGATGAAAAGAGTAGTGGGAGTGAGGCATGGACGGTGATAAGAGAAGTGGGGAAGCTTGTGTTTGTGCTAGGCACACCTGGCTAGAGAGGCATAGCGATCGATGTGTGCCGTAACGAAGGAGCTGGGGGGGCCTACACACACCATGGGTGAACGACCTAAAGTGAAAAGATGAATTTGCGCGATGGAGCTAGAGAATGCTGAGGGAGGGTGAGAGGGATGTGGGCGTGTGCATGCAGGGGAGAAAGTTAGCGCTAGCAAGCTACAAAGATAAGAGGATTGTGTGGGTGTAAAAGATGAATAGAGATCATACTTCATTATAAAAAGCAAATTTGGATATTTGAATAATTTATCATAGTGTTTTAAACCGACGCATGTGTGAATATATATAACGGTGATACACATGGTGTGGTTATGAACATGTTATACTACATATAATATATTTTATCTCTACTCTTATAAAAACGGAGTTGTTGATGATGGTGTGCCTGTCATCCTGCAATATAGGCCGTCCGATTTATATCTGACGGATAGGAAGGAAACTATGGCAATTTTGAAAAAATATCTTAGGGTTCAGGGTGGGGGCGGGGGGCCTATAGGGCTGGCCGGGGCGGTGGCGGACCTGCGGTGGGGAGTTATTTCAGGGTGGCGAGGCGGCGCTGGGGCCGGCGGTTCGCCCGGTGGTGGCTAGCGGCTCAGGGGGGTGCAGGTTGAAGATGAACTGCACGCCCTCCCTAAACTACATGTCAAGTGCCTCTCTGCTACCATTGCGTTCAGTTTCGACAGTAACATTCAGATTCCACAGTAAATTTCAGTTTCAATAGTTAAGTTCAGAGTCAATGGTTTTTACCTCATCTGTTGTAGTCAGGTGGTTTTTGGTGATCTAAATTTTACATCTATTTTACATCATCTATTGGAGATGCTATTAGAATCCCACTTGAGATTGACGATGTCTATCTTGTGCTGCTTCAGCCTTAACGTCTTACGGCTCACCGGGGCTGCTCCAATGACAGAACGATCCATCACAACAGAGCAGTGCCCTGGACGCCGCCTACAGATTCCTTGTAAGTGCATCTAGTGCCCCTTAGTGATTTTGGTGTATTGAAGACTTATAGGTTAAGGGACTAATGCGTGTGTGAGTGTACACAGGTCTATAAGTCTATGAGGAGTTTGATATTTATAGGAAAAGTCGACCCCTAAAAATGAATATCTTCGATAGAAGATTTTGGTATTTCTGAAGACTTTCATGAAAACTTTGAAAGTGAAGAAATTGGTGTGTCCATGAAGACTTGATATTCATGGGAGGAATATGAAGCTTGAAGACTTTCGTTTTCATAGTTTTGTTTTTCTCTTTCTTGAGTCATAGGAAACACCGTACTATTAAAGGGGGTCGAGGAAATACTATGGAAAAATTTCCATGTGATGCTCAACTCAAAATCCTACACGTACCAATCCCTTCGAGTGAAGCCATTGGAAATATCATACAGTTCAGTCAATTTCTTCAGTGACAGAGACGAAGTTCTTCTGGTCTCTGAGGAATTTGTCCTGACTGAGGAGTTAGGAATTCGCCAGTGCGGATTACCTACACATTGAGGAACATGATAGCCCTGAGGATTTTGCTACTCAAAATTCCAACCGTTGTTGTGCTATGCGCCAGCTGTCCCAAAATATCTATCCACCTAACGGTCATATCATTGAAGGGCATTTATGTATTATCATGCCGGGCTGCTCCCTAGGCTATAAATAGCCGCCCCCTACAACCACTAGTTGGTTGGTTGCTCCGAGAGAAACTGACACTTGTCATTTGAGAGCAACCCATCCTCCGAGGACTTTGAGCGAAAATCATCAAGTGAGGAAAAACCAAAAACCCAAAACCCAAACACCTACAAACCGCAAGTGATTGAGCATCACTGAAGATATTGATCCTGAGTGGATCCGACGCTTGTTACCTTTGAAGACTCTGCTTCTTCCTGACGATTAGGCATCACGGTCTAGAGCATCCAAGAGGAATTGTGGATCGCCGGGTGACCAAGTTTGTGAAGGTTTGGAAGTCGCCTGAAGACTTACCACGAGTGATTGGACGAGGTCTGTGTGACCTTAGTTCAAGGAGAATACAGTGAGGACTGGGTGTCTTGGACTAAGTGTCCTTGACTGGGTGTCCGAGACTGTGTGTCCTCGAGTTTAAATACTCAACCGCTCCAACCAGACGTACAACTGAGACAGCAGTTGGAACTGGTCTACAAAATCATTGTCTTCACCGAGCTTACTGGTTCTATTTCCTCAACTCTTTCATTTCCTCATAACCGTGTTGTATTTTTGTTCATATCTGTATTAGAAGACCTTGAGTGAAGACTTTCTCAATTTCCTCAGTTCTATTTCTTCAGTCTGTTTGTCTTCATCCTGTGTTATCCTGTGATTACGCTTCCTGTACTCTGTGCCTGTCTTCATTTCATCATGATGACTATGCTTGTATTCTGTTATGTTTACCTTTGAGTACTTATTCCACTGCTAGTAGTTCTTCTCTAAGGAATTTCCTCACCGGTAAATTCCTCAGTGAAGAATTTCATAAAAATCGCCTATTCACCCCCCCCCTCTAGTCGATATAACGCACTTTCTATTGGTATCCCTTGTTCTGTGTGATTTTGGTTTAACCGCCTGGAGTTTTAGTTATGTCGACCACAGGTATGATCAAGGTATCTGCTGGGTGTCCTACCTTCGATGGGACGGACTACCCCTACTGGAAGAATAAGATGCGAATGCATATTGAAGAAATTGATAACGATCTCTGGTATGTTGTGGAAAATGGTGTTCCCTCAGTCACACCTTCTCTGAATGCTGCCGATGTGAAGAGATTCAAGCAACTCGACTCTCAAGCGAAGAATATCATATGTGGCCATCTGAGCAAAGGACAGTATGGCAGAGTGAGTGCTTTGGAAACAGCGAAGCTTATCTGGGACAAGTTGTCCAAAGTGAATGAAGGAGTCTCAACTCAGTGTGACTCTCGAGTTGATGTTCTTCGCAATCTCTTCAACCGCTTCAAAAGACTCGACAATGAAAATGTTCAACAAACCTTCGATCACCTCACTGACATCTCAAATGATCTTCAAGCACTTGGTGCCACTGACATCACCAACCATGAGGTGGTGAAGAAATTGCTGAGATCGCTTGATTCCTCATTTGACACTCTGGCATTGATGATACAAGAACGTGCTGATTACAAGTCACTTGATCCCACTGATATTCTCGAGAGGCTAAATACTCATGAGTTCCAACTTGCTTAAAAGAGAGATCTCTATGGTTCAAGCTATGGCAGAACACGTGCACTGAAAGCCAAGGCAGTATCTGAGTCCGAAGATGAAGACTCTGGTAGCAGCCTTGGTGATCCTGAAGAACTAAGCCATGATCTAGCTCTGCTCGTGAAGAAGTTCTAGAAGTTCTCAAGACGTGGTCACCTTGGAAGATCCTTAAGGAGCAATGATTCCTCATACACTGACTACAAGAAGAGGCTCTGTCACAAGTGCAAGAAACCTGGACATTTCATTCAAGATTGTCCTCAGTGGGAAAAGGAATCAAAGAAGAAGAAATACAAGGATTACAGTTCTCATGATGCAAAGAAAAAGAAGAAATCCACAAAATCCTCATCATCAAAATCCTCAAAGCCTTCATATCACAAGAAGAGCAGCTCCAAGAAGGCCAGGGCATTCATTGGCAAGGAAATGGACTCTAAGGCTGAATCTGAAGAAAATGAGGAAGAGGAGTCATCTAAGGAGTCCGAATCCGGAGTGGTGAGCCTTGCTCTCGCTACTGCATTCGTCAGCAAGTCTATCTTCAACATTGAGGAAAATGACCTCACCAACAAGGCTGGTGAAGGGGATGATGACTACGCTCCCACCTATTGCTTCATGGCAAAGGGTGCCAAGGTACTCAAATATACCTCCTCTGAATCAAGTGAGAATGAATATGATGAAAACCTTAAGCCCAGTTATTCTAAACTTGCTAAGATTGCTATAAAACAACAAAGGGCTTTAGAAAAGGTTCAAAACATGGTAAACAAAAGTGATGATATCTTGGGTGAAGAAATGGATCGCACTGAAACTTTGACTGAAAATCTTCAGAGACTTCAGTCCAAGCTTAACAAACTTCAAAGTCATCATAAGACTCTCTTATCGGATCATGAGAAGCTTTCTTATGAATTTCTTCAAAGAAAGCAAGACCTTGAGAAGCTAAGAGTGAGTTATGAAGATCTTCAGAAGGAGCGCGATTCATTACTTGCTCAACAAATCAGTGCATCTCAAGAAGAATTTGTTCCTCCATGCTTGAAGTGCATTGAACGTGAATCTGCTAATTCTTCACTTGAATGTTCAAATGCTACTAATGTTTCAAATTCTTCACATGCCTCTGCTATCACTAATTCCTCATCTGAGGACATTGCTAGTATCACTGACAATGCAGGGCTGAAGGAATTGTACACCACAGGCATGTACAAAAGCCTCAAAGGGCACCAAGCTCTTTGTGATGTGCTTAAAAAGCAGATCCTCAACAGGAACCCTAGGAAAGAGGGTATCGCCTTTGAAAGGAAACTCAATGCTGATGGTACATATTGGAAGCCTGAGCAGTACCCCAAAACTACATGGGTTGCTGCAAAGGGACCTCTAGTTGATCCATCTAACTTATCTGGATTTGCCTGTGAATCTCCTCATTCTGATAATGAGTCAATTGACTCCAACTATAAACTGTTCAAAATCAGAATGGTGAAGTATTTGCTAGATATGTTCGCACTAACTGCAGGAACGGCTCCCCTGTGAAGAAAATCTGGGTTCCCAAAAGATGCCTTGAAAATCTTTAGGTGAATGTCATCATGACGCCACCTGTGAAGAATAGGAACCCCAGATCAAATTCTTCATATGGACCAAATTCTTCATATGGATCAAAGTCCTCATATGAACATCATCGTGCTAATCCGTATGTTTCGCATGGAAGATCTAAGGATTATGGATATGTGCATTATTCTTCAAATCATTATGTCCATAAGTCCTCGAACAATTTCTCTGCTTACTCTTATGTTTACTCTAACCCCTCTTATGTGAAACGAAATGGACTGGCTTCTATGCCATCCTTCTCGTATGGAGCTCGCAGAATGATGAACTCTTTGCCACCCCTTCAGATGTGGGTGGTGAAGAAAAAGAACTAATATCTTCTGCAGGGTCAGGTCTCCAGACGTACATAATTGTCTGAAGAATTTGCTGGAGACCTGAGATGCCTGATAGGACGCAGGCTAATCATGAAGAAATGAACTTTCATTTCTCATGTCCTCATATTGCTTTATCAGTTCTTTTACTTGATGAAATTGATCTGATGAATTGATGTCATATTCTTCACTGATGAAGTATATGAGTTTGTAAGCTGCACTAATTCATATGCAGGATGATCAACCCAAAGCCACTGAGTGGGTCCTCGATAGTGGATGTACAAACCACATGACTGGTGACAAGAATATATTGATGGATTCTCCATTATCACCGTCGCATCTGAAGCATATCATCTTTGCTGACAAAGGCAAAAGTCGGGTATTGGGTCTAGGTAAGGTTGCGATTACAAAGGATCGACACATGGACAAAGTCATGCTTGTTGAGTCCTTAGGATACAACCTTATGTCTGTCTCAATGCTTTGTGATCTTGATATGGTTGTTGTCTTCGGCAAGTACCGTTGTGTTGTGGTTATGGAAGCTGACAATTCCAAAGTCTTCGAAGGCTTTAGGAGAGGAGACCTGTATATTGTTGATTTCTCTACAGGACCACAACCAACCGTGTGCTTACTTGCAAAAGCTTCAGAAAGCTGGCTCTGGCATCGACGACTTGGTCATGCAGGCATGAGGAATTTGCACACGCTTGCGAAGAAGAAGCATGTCATTGGCATCGAGAATGTCAAATTCCTCAAGGATCACCTATGAGGAGCCTGTGAAGCTAGGAAGATGACCAAGGCCAAGCATCCAGCGAAGACTATCATGACCACCACTCGCCCATTTGAATTGCTTCACATGGATCTCTTTGGTCCTAATCATTATTATGCTATCTCAAATGAAGCATCTCAATGTGGCTTTGTTATTGTTGATGATTATTCTCGTTACACATGGGTACACCTTGTTACTTACAAACATGAAGTGCGGGAAGTCTTCAAACGATTTTCCTCGAGGGCTTCAACCAACTTTGGTGTGAAGATCAAGCACATCAGAAGTGACAATGGCACTGAGTTCAAGAATTCTGGTCTCGATGACTATCTTGATGAACTTGGTATTACTCATGAGTTATCTGCTCCTTACACTCCTCAGCAGAATGGCGTCGTGGAGCGCAAGAACAGGACTCTTGCTGAGATGGCTCACACTATGCTTGATGAATACAAAACGCCTCGTCGTTTCTGGACTGAGGCAATTGATACTGCGTGCCACATCATCAACAGAGTATATCTTCACAAATTCTTCAAAAAGACTGCCTATGAACTCCTCACTGATAAGAAACCCAATGTAAGTTATTTCAAAGTCTTCGGTGCTAAATGTTGGATTAGAGATCCTCATCACAATTCAAAATTCGCACCGAAAGCACATGAAGGTTTTATGCTTGGTTACGGAAAGGACTCGCACACCTACAGAGTCTTCAACAACGTTCTTCACAAAGTTGTTGAAACTGTAGATTGAAACTAATGGCTCGCAAAGAGAGCACCTACCTACTGTGATAGATGAACCAGCACCTGAGGAAACTATCAAGTTCAAGGCTAATGAGGATGTCATTCCTACTGAAGAATCTGCTGAAGAATTCATTCCAGAACATGAAGAACATCGAGCTAATGCACCTGAACAAAATGGTGCTGAAGAAAACGCTAATCAAATTCTTCAACGACAACCAGCTCATCCTCGCATTGCAAAAGAAGTGCAAGTTGAAAATATCATCAATGACATCAAAGCGCCAGGTCCTCTCACACGCTCAAAAGCTTCACATTTGTCTAACTTTTGTGAGCAGTATGCTTTTGTCTCTATTACAGAGCCCACTAAGGTAGATGAAGCATTTCTAGAGCCTGAGTGGATTCAGGCCATGCAAGAAGAATTACATCAGTTCGAGCTCAACAATGTCTAGGAACTGGTCAAACGCCCAGATCCTCCCAAGCACAATATCATCGGCACAAAGTGGATCTACCGCAACAAGCAAGATGAAAATGGCCTTGTTGTGAGGAGTAAGGCACGGCTTGTAGCTCAAGGCTACACACAGGTTGAAGGAATTGATTTCGATGAAACTTTTGCACCTGTTGCTAGACTTGAGGTTATTCGCATATTACTTGCTTATGCTAACCATCATGATATCAATCTATATCAAATGGATGTGAAAAGTGCATTCCTCAATGGTTAGCTTGAGGAAGAAGTATATGTCGCTCAACCCCCAGGTTTTGAATATCCAAAGAATCCTGACAAAGTCTTCAGACTCAACAGGGCCCTCTATGGCCTCAAGCAGGCCCCACGGGCTTGGTATGATACTTTGAAGGAACTCTTCATGAAGAAAGGCTTCAAAACTGGTTCACTCGACCCTACTCTTTTCACTAAATCTTATGATGGTGAATTGCTTGTGTGCCAAGTATATGTTGATGATATTATCTTTGGCTGTACTGACCAACGTTATAGTGATGAATTTGCCTATATGATGAGTGAAGAATATCAAATGTCTAGTATGGGAGAGTTGAAATTTTTCTTAGGTCTTCAAATTCTTCAACAACACAATGGCATATTCATATCTCAGGAGAAATACCTCAAGGATGTACTGAGGAAATTCGGCATGCAAGATTGCAAAGGCGTCAAAATTCCTATGCCCACAAATGGCCATCTGTGCACTGATGAAAATGGTATTGACTTCGATCATAAGGTATACCGCTCCATGATAGGTTCCTTATTATATTTATGTGCATCTAGGCTAGATACAATGCTTAGTGTTTGCATGTGTGCCCGATTTCAAGCTGCACCGAAGGAATCACACCATAAGGCGACTGTGAAGCATATTCTTCGATATCTAGCTCACACACCAACACTTGGATTATGGTACCCCAAGGGCTCAGCTTTTGATCTTGTTGGATATTCTGACTCTGACTATGCTGGTGATCGCGTGGATCGCAAGTCAACATCTGGTACATGTCATTTGCTCGGACGATCTTTGGTCTGTTGGTCCTCAAAGAAACAAAACTGCGTATCACTATCTACTGCTGAAGCTGAGTACATTGCCGCTGGTTCTTGCTATGCCCAATTGCTATGGATGAAGCAAACTCTCAAGGACTACGGCGTCAACATGAAGAATGTACCTCTCTTCTGTGACAATGAGAGTACCATCAAGATTGTTCAGAACCCAGTTCAGCACTCGAAGACAAAGCACATTCAGATTCGTCATCATTTTCTTCGTGATCATGTGTTGAAGGGCGACATTTCTATTGAGCATGTGAAGACTGAAGAACAACTAGCTGATATCTTCACAAAGCCCTTGGATGAGAAGAGATTTAGCAAGTTGCCGTGTGAGATAAATATCCTAGAATCTTCGAATGTTCTGTGAAAAGGACACTCATCCTAACACTTATGCAAAATTGATGACTTAGATTTGCAACACATGAAGAAACGTTTTACTTCAATCAATGAAGAATAACACTCTTAGTGTGAAGAAATTAATGAAGAATTTGATTCTCAGAACCCTACAATAATTGTACGCGGTGTCTGAAATCATCATTCTTATACGGTCGGTCACGCCACCACCAAAAGTTGAAATTCCTCAAATTATTCATATTCTTCAACTTTGCATAGTCTTCACTGTTTCCGCCGTTTTTCTTCATTGGCTATATATATATATATGAGTTTATGTCCTCTACAACATTCACTTATTGCTATTTCTTCAAGTTGGTTTTCTGCTAAGTGAATGTGATCGGACCCTTCCCCTCTATGTTATACTCAACCCAATCTGTTCACAAATTCTTCATGTGCGTTCTATTTGAAACTCGTTCAAATCTTCATTGTGTCCTTGTCAGCTGAAGAAATTGCGAACGGAACTTGAAAACTAATCTTATCCAAATTTTTGGTTTTGCCGCTTAAATCGTTCCGCATCCCACGATAAAATTTTAGTTCACCCACGATCTTACACGATCTCCACTACACAGTACGTGGGTGACACATGTCGTCCGAAGGAGAAGGGTCAGGGGCACATTCGTCCCAAATCTTCGGGCGAACAGTTTTTCACTGCTACTATAAATACCCCCTCATCCCTTCCTCACTTCCTTTACTCCGCTCTATCTCTCTCTCCCACTCGAGCTTCCCAAACCCTAGCGCCACCGCTACTCCATCGTCGCCGGTGAGGAAGAGCTTCACTACCTCGACCTTGTCGTTGTCGTACTCGCGCCGACCGCAGAAATCTTCACCTCCGCCGCCGTCGTAGACGTCTTCCTCCGCCAAGTTAGGGCGTGGAAGATCTACACCAACGAACTCCACTGTTTCACCTCACTGTTCGTCGTGTTCTTCATTCAGGGTAATTAAAAGTTACTTTTACTGCCCTCTTTGATTCGAAGTTTCTCTACAAAATCTTCAAAGGTGTTTTATTCTTCAAATCTTCACACACTAAACACCTCACATGTCATCTGTTCTTGATTCGTTTCTCTAAGCATCATTTTTCTTAAAGATTCCTCAATTGTGTGGATCTTTGATCTATACAACTCTGGAACCTAAGACAAAGAACGCTTAGTGAAAATCTTCAAGACTCATCTAGTCAAATTCCTCAAACTTGTTCTTTTGGAAAAACCTTCTGAGAACGCATATGACCTCTCCAAATTCCTCGCAACTATACTCTGTTCACAGGTACATATGTCCGCTGCTGAATCACTAGGTTCTCATCAACTTAACTCATTTGCAGCGTTCCTCGAAGAAAAGTTGCATACTTCTTC